>NW_015387117.1:734366-751402 GCF_001527695.2 Protobothrops mucrosquamatus
CAACCAGACAGTGTCGGTTGGCGACCCCCAGGGGGAGAGCCTTCTCTGTTGGAGCCCCCACCCTCTGGAACGAACTACCCCCAGAGATCCGGGTGATTCCGGATCTCCCCTCCTTCCGCCGCGCCCTCAAGACATGGCTATTTCAGCTGGCAGGACTGGCCTAAGGGGTATTTTAAATTTGGTTTTTAAATAACTTTTTTAAAAAAGAAAAGGCCTATATTAATATTTCATTTTAACCACATTTTAAATTTTGTATATTGTATTAGCTACTCTGTTTTAAACTGGCTGTAAGCCGCCCTGAGTCCACTAGGAGAAGGGCGGGGTATAAATGTGATTAAAGTTAAAGTTAAAGTTAAAGTTTAGCCTGTGATAAACTGAAATCAATAATTAACAATGCTGCACCCTCCATGGTTTAAAAATCAAAGATACTTTTTTAAAATTAATTTTTATCAAGATTATTCTGGCAGCATTGATTGGGCCAAATGAATGGTCTAGAACAGACATGTCAAACTCGCGACGTCATGTGACGTCGCACGACGTATCGGAGCTTTTTCCCCATTGCCAGCATGGTCTAGAATATTATGAAACGCTCAAGCTGTTTCAAGATGCTGATTTTCTGTCCTGTAAATTTGAAAATTCCAGATTTTCCATGGTTTGTTTCTTCAATACATTTGTAAATGGAATATATGAGTAGAATAAATATAGGTAATACTATTTTCTTATGTACACACTCAGTGTAATTTGCCTATAAGCAGCAAATTCCAAGGGTCAAACCATCGCCTTACAGGTATGAACTGGTTTATTCCCATTACTTTCTTCCCCTGAAACATTTCTAAGTTGTAAATTGAGGATTTCCATTACAGTAAACCCTCAGCTTACAACTATTTGTTTAATGACCATCCAAAGTTACAACGGCACTGAAAAAAGTGACTTATGATGCTTTTCATACTTACAACCTTTGCAGGATACACATGGTCACATGGTCACATGGTCACATGATCAAAATTTGGATGCTTGGCAACTGACATGTATTTGCGATGGTTGCAGTGTCCTGGGGTCATGTAATCACCTTTTGCAAATTTCTGACAAACAAAAGTCACTGAGGAAGCCAGATTCACTTAAAAATCATGTTACTAACTTAACAACTGCATTGATTCATTTAACAATTGTGGCAAGAAAGGTTGTAAAATGGAGCAAATTCATTTAACACCTGTTTTGCTTATCGTCACACATTTTGGCATCCATTGTGGTCATATGTCAAGAATTACCTGTATTTCTTTCCTGTAACGTGAATAATAAGGAGAGAGAGAACATATGCAAAGATAAAACTAGGAGAGATTGCCCCACCTATTCCAGAGGTGATTATTTCGCCAGAGAGTCTCTGTAGGAAATAAAATTACTCTTTGGTGACATTTTCACCTTTCCTGGAATAATTTTTATTATTCCTAAAAGTAACAGCAATGTTTAAAAAGCAAAACTTTCTTCAAACTTAAACATATTCAAGGAGCATAGATGAATATAACCAATAAAATAAAAACTTTTCATGGAATAGGATTCAAGGCTGCTTTTTGTCTAAACTAAGGATACTCATTACATTAATAGAATAATAATCAGTAATACAGTAATGAAAGGAAATGATAATAATATAATATTAATGAAAGGATATATCTTCAGAAGAAATCATCTTTGGATATTCCTACATAAATCTTTGAGTCACTACTTTAATATGCAAGCTTAACTGAAAGAAACCATTGATGTCCGTGAGATTTACTTCTGAGTAAACATTAAGAGAGTTGCATTACTTTTCTCACTTCTCCAGTTGTGAGAAGTTCCTTTTTCCTGGCTTCTAATATATTTCATAACAACTATGATGTGCTTGAAATATTATTTCAACCCTGGACAGACCGGTCTGATTGATTACACCTTGACATTTTAACTGCTATACTGCAGTTCTACTTTTTACAATATCTTTTGCCTTACAGCCCCCCAACTAGGGGCGTTAAGCAGGCTTAAGTCGCAACTGCGAAACATTTAAATCCAAATTTCTTTTTCTGACAAAGAGTTAAAGTCCCAATTTAATTCTTTAACTCTTTGTCAGAAAAAGAAATTTGGATATGTATGTATGTATCTATGTATGTATGTATGTATGTATGTATGTATGTATTTTCCACTCCCATTATATTTGTAAATAAAATAGTAGGGCATAATCAGCAAGCAAAGGGAATAAAAATGCTCTGAAGTGGGAACTCCTATCCCTAGCAGGACTTAATCTGATATTCCTCAAGTCAGAACAAAGTAGCTCTATCTAGTTGCAAATCCCTCATTCGTGCAAAATGAAGGTTCATCTAAAGTGCAGTAATAAATAATACATGGCAAGCATTTTTCTGAAAGGTTACTCTGTCACCAAGTTAATTTTGGAATAACATGACTCAAACCAGCTGCAATCTGAGGAAGAAGACTTAAATGTTTTGACGTGCCTGAAACCTCAGAGTTTGATTTCAGTTTTCGGTATCTTTTTAAAATCCCCAGTTACTTTTGGAAATAGACTTTGTCATTGCCTTGACAGGGAATCTTAGCCCAAGACCACACCCTTTGTCCTACTGGCTCGTCCACTTTTCTCCTCTTAAATCAATAGTTGAAAAGGTTACACCGCTTTTTGTCAACTTCATCACACAAACTGTTCCTGTCACACTTATTTTGAAAGTACACTGTCAGTGTTTTAAAAGTGTCACCTTGCTTGAAAGCAGACTCAGAGTCTAATGAGGTGCTGAGGATCAGTTTTGGAAGCATCACTCCCATCATTTTGGAGGAGTTGGCAAATAACTCCATTTACTGTTTTTTATATCGCAGGAAAAAAAATTCGGTTGCTATAAGCATTCATTTCACACTGTGGGTTTCAGTATTTGTAGTAGTTCAATCAAAAAGGCATTTAAAATAAGTGTTTGTAATGGGGGGAGGGAGGGAGTACGGGAAAGAATCATGGTTCTAAGCCAAGAGAAATCAAGCAGAAGATCAAGTCTATGAAGAGAAATGGAATGAAGGGTAGAGAACCAAGGACAGAGCAATGATGGGAAAGAAATTAGCAATAGCAATAGCACTTAGACTTATATACCACTTCATAGTGCTTTACAGCCTCTCCAAGCAGTTTATAGAGTCATCTGGGTCCTCCTTTTGCCAATCTCGGAAGGATGGAAGGCTGAGTCAACCTTGAGCCGGTCAGGATCGAACTCTGGCTGTGGGCAGAGTTAGCCTGCAATACTGCACCACCATGGTTCCTTAGGTTCTTAGGGAACTGAGGACTTGGGAAGAAGAAAGGAGGTAGCTAGGATAGAAGAAGAGAGAAAAATAAGGGCAGGGTATAGGACAAAGACAAGAAAGATGGAACTATATGGGCGGGAAGAGATCTAGGGAAAGGGGAAGCGCTACAGAAAAGAAGTAGATGAGGGATAGATAGGAAAACAAAGTTATAGGACAGCAGGACCAACATGGGCCACAAGTGCTTGGTGAAGGACTTGCAAATAAAAAAAAATAGATTCAAATGTCCGCTTAGTCAGGAAGTCCACTTTGGGCTAAATTTACCTCACAAGCTTGTTGGAAGAATAAAATGGAAAAAGAAATATTCTGAAGGCCAACTCAAGCTACCAGAGCAAAGGTGAATTACGCATTCAGTAAATAGGCAAATAAAGTTGTGAAAGTCACTGTCCAGCTTTATTCCTGGAATCTCATTGGCCTTTGAACTAGCCAGAAAATAAAGACATGCTAAAAGGAAGCATTCAGAAATCCCAATGTTATAGTCCAGCAATCATTTCACCTCAACTGCAGAAATTTCTCCATTTGCAGGCTCATAAAATCTGGCTGAACATGCTGAAGAATTGGACAATTTTGGCAGAACAGCCACAATATGGGAATTCATTATACCAACAAGTTGGTAAGACAGCTGATTTCACTTAAATATATTTTGGCATATGTCATGAATGCTGGATTAACCCCAGGAAAATTAGTATGCAAACAGATTCTTTGCATAGAGTACACAATGCAAAAGAGTAAAAAAAAAATCTCTCTAAAATATTATGTATGTATTAATCTATTAACCAGCATGTAAGCCACTAACAAGCTATGCCTTAACACTTGGGAATATTAACAGAACCCTTTTTATGAACATATTGTATAGTCTGGCTTGCATCTCATCATTTACTAAGTAAGAAAATAATTATTTGAAGATAATGAGAATTGGTTTCGAAATAGCTGGGAGAAATCAACACACACAATTAATGTCACACATTAGGAAATTACAGGTACCTCATTCGCATCACTGCTCTCAGTGTATCGTGCAAAGAAAGAGACAAATTATTAAATTTTGTCCTACAGCTCAGCAAACACAGAGCTCTGTCCAGCCAGATGGATGTTTTTGTAAGCCCCATTGACTTCAGTGAGGAGAGCTAAGCACACTACACATTTGCCTCTCTTCAGCTGAAGTCAATGGGACTTAAGTGTCACAAATAGCAGTTAATTCATGCCTACTTTATCTCATAATAGCTGGTTCAGATAATTAAAAGTGACAGGCAAACATGTTTAGGCAGCATGACAAAAGATGTGCATTTCCAGTCTGCTAGGAAACTATATGAAGCTTGAGAATAAACACACGAAAAAGATTCATATTCAAGGCGTACTTCATTTTGCAAGAACTCGGGAATCAGATGAGAGGGCAAGGTCTTAAAATGCATATAACAAAATAAAGATTCTTCTTTCCCCAGATTAGAAGGCAGGTTTAGAAGAGAATCATGTTTGTCAGTTGATTCATGCCTTGGGAACTAAGAGAAAGTTTGTTTGCTTTTTTGTCCCTCTGAAGAATGAATATAATTTCCACATCAATTTAAGGTAGGCTTGGGATCAGTCAGACCACCTTTAGAAGCCATTTTTTAAATCTCCCAAGCCTAATTCAAGTTGCCAACATTTAAACACTGTTCGTAGTTCTTCACTGTTTATATTAATGTATCGAGTAACCATTTAACATTTGAGCCGAGACATCGGCATGGTTCATACCTAGGTATCCTGTGATGGCCCCAGTTCCAGATCCTATGGCCTATAATTTGATGAATTAAAGGGTGATAATTTTCAGGATAGATGTATTTCTCTTCAAAGGCTTGGACACAGACTCTGAAGTTGGTTTCCACTTCTCCATTAAATTTGGACATTAACCCTGATGTGGCGGAATCAAATAAAACTGATTCCTGGTTACATAACCTCAAATTTTGTGGGAGAGGTTTCATTCTTCTTGCTTGCCCCATCTTGTTTGTTGGTTCATACTTTGCCTCCTAGTTTATGTAGCAGCTTCATATTTAGGATCTACCCCTTTCTGTTAGGTTTTATAAAGCAGTACCACTTCTGCCAAAGGAGGATTTGCAAAGTACACACTGAAAGAGAATCCAAACTTTTGCACCTGAGATAATCACTATTTACCTTTTGTGAAACTGCATCCCAATAGCAAGCATGCATTCAAAGTTGCAAAAAGAGCTTGTGTATAATTTGTATTATATGGGGGGTTAACTGTTCTTATCCCTTTCTTAGGGATTCATTGAACCCTACAATTTGACCAGAGGTGCCTGCATACAATTGCATTGCTAAGAATGTAGAGGATTCTGCTCCAAAACACACTTAACAGTGTTGCTCTGAAGAACCAAATAACTGCACCAGGCTCTCAAAATTTTCACAGATCTCTGAAAGGCTGTGTTTCTTATGCGAGATCCTTTGAAAATTCTATATCTTTTTCCACCTGCTGCCATTTTTATATAAAATCAATGAGAAGCAACAATATTTCAAACACTAAAGGAAGATGGGAGGGCCATCACAGTCTGCCTTGGAAGCTTCAAGTCCTATATCATATCAACTCACCTGGGACCATCAGAAGAGCTTCCAATATTCCTGGCTTTCTCACGCACCCTCGTAGAATGCTTTTGAGCAGATGTCAGTCTGGTCCCCAAAGCTACCTGCTAGACAGGGCATGAAAGATTCATCTCATTGCCACCTCCAGGCGCATCAGGCATTATGCTGCATGAAAAAACTCTCTGGTACACAAAAGGCATGTCTGCATCCATCACAGCTGATAGCTAGCTAGCACTTGAAAATGAGGAAATCACCCAATGTCTTTAAAACTAAGATTCCCATCTAAAATTATATGTAATTTTGCAACAATTTTCCATGGATAGCAGGCTTGGCAGCGTATCCAGCAGTCGATGCTTTTATTTACTATAGAGGAGTCAAAAGAACTGAGCCAAAATGCATTCCTACAAGTACAGATAACTTCGCATAGTTTCAATAGCGATGATTGGTCAAAGCACAGTGCTCCCAAATGGAAAGAGCTTGGGAAAATGTCCCTTTGTAGGAGTTGATTCTCGGAGCTGGTTGCTATGGGGAAACTCTTTCCCAGTCCAACTAGAGTTGTTTTTCACGTTCATTCTCAGCAACAGCTGGCCATTGTCATATCCCCCTATCCAAGATTCGATAAGCACTGGCATTATATACTAGTTTGGTAAATTATTCTGAAATGGGTTTTTGCGTTGGCTGTAAGCATTTTAAAATCTATAGCCACAGAAAAAGGAAGTTCCTTAAAAGGGACGTTAGGAAGTTGCCTAACATTGAACCAACTCCTTGAACAACCGAGGCCAGTGTGGTTGACTCTGGCTGGCAGTTTTGGAGGGTAGATACCAGGGACTGAATCTGAGAAGTTTTGAGTGCAAATCAAATGCTCTGATGATGAATTACGGACCTTTCCCGACCCAATGTGACAGGATGACTTATTAGATTCTCAATGAAATATAAGACAAAATGAGATGTTTCATTCTCAACCTAATAGGTCAAATGACATATTTGATTATTAGTAAAACTACAGAATGTTCCGACCAAGTCTGAGTTGAATGGCAGGGGCCACAAGTACAGCAGAACCCAGAAAAGGGGAGAATTCACATTAATGATAACAAGCAGCAGAGGACAGTCTTGGGGGAACCCACCAAGAAGGGGAACAGATAGGTTGTCAAACCATCATTGGTTGTGAAATTATTAAAGCCACATGTCCACTGCTTAAAACACTTTTAGATCTGGCATCAAGGACCCACACAAAATTGTTGTGCTTGTTGTGTTCCTTGTTTCCCCACATCCTGGTCTTCTCACAATTGTCTCTTCTTCATCTCCTGGTAATCTGTCAGTAGAACTGAAGTCACTGATTGGTGAAAGATACGGAACACTGATAAAGCAAAGTTCACATAGGTCACATAGAAAGCTATTCTTATAAAACTCTGGAAGAAGGCAGGAAAGATGGTATATGGTAGCTTAGAATAAGAAGCCAGACTTCAGAGAAGACATCCTTCTGTGTGGCCCATCCCTGTATGCTTCATTAATGATAATCATTCATTAGGATATTTAACATACTTCCATTAATAACATAAAATAGCATACAATTATACATTAATAATATCTAACTGTGGTTGCCTATTGAAGTATTTGTGGATCAAGGAGAAAACCTGAACTACTGATTGGGCTATTGAGACCTCCAACACCATCATACTGGTGATGGCTTCCCAAGTTAAGAACATTAAAAACTGGACATTTAATCTAAAAGCAAAGGTCTTTTTTTCCTTCCATTTTCAATCATGTCCGATTATGGGGACTACCTAGACAAGTCCCTGCAGTTTTCTTAGCAAGGTTTTTCAGAAGTGGTTTGCTCCCTTCCTAGAGCTGTGAGAAAGTGGGTGCCCCAAGGTCACTCAGTTGGCTTTGTACCTAAGGCAAGACTTAGGTCTCCCAGTTTCTAGCCTGATGTTTTAACAAGTACACCAAACTGGCTCTTAGAAAAGCCTATACATCTAGAAATATTTTCCACATTCACTTATAGTCTATCAAATAATTAAAAGTATTTGAAGGCAATTAAATTCCTCATCTTTTTCTTAGCATAAAGAAAAGAAGAAAAAGAAGGATATTATACGGCAATAACCTTGTTAAACTATTAGATGTATCTCTGGCTTTAGACACTGACAGGAAAATAGTCAAGTGATTCAGTTAACCAGAATAATCACAGATAAGTAGTTCAAGTGTCATTCAATATTCAATAAACCTTCACACAATCTCTTCACTGGGACACAATGTATTTCACTAATATTGCATTGAGCAGATTATGATAGGAATTAGTAATGATTGATAGGGAGAGGAATATTAATTACATTATTCCCAATTAGTCTTCAATGCTGAGAAGAAGGAAAGTTATTAAATAAAATCTATAAGATCTAGTACAGTAACGCCAATATGGCATGAAGTTCTGCTATCTAGCAGATGCAAATCAGACTGTCTTTGTTCAGATTATTAGTTTAGCAATTCAGATTTAACAGCATATGATCAAGTCTTTTGTGGAACCATTCAAGATCATCCTGGATCAAAATACTTGTCAATGAAGGCATTTTTTAAATCAACCACATGAAATGCATTCACCTTAATATCATCATCCTAACATCAATAGAACAAGCAGTCTAGACTAATGGAAGCACACAATCATTTTGATGATTCTTGAAATAATCCATGGAAGATGATGAAATAACAGAATAACAGAGTTGGAAGGGACATTGGAGGTCTTCTAGTCCAACTCCCTGCTCAAGCAGGAAACCCTATACCATTTCAGACAAATGGTTGTCCAATCTCTTCTTAAAAACTTCCAGTGTTGGAGCACTCACAACTTCTGGAGGCAGGTTGTTCCACTGATTAATTGTTCTAACTGTCAGGAAATTTCTGACTGTTAGGTCTGTTAGGGATGATGATGGTGGTGGTGGTGGTGGTGGTGGTGGTGGTGGTGGTGGTGGTGGTGGTGGTTTTGCGACATCAGTCTTTACATGGTATAGATATTTTTTTTCTCCTGAACAGTCTATGATCTCTCTTTAGCAACTACAACTCCTCATTTGAATTCTTCACAAATGATACATTTATTCAGATTGCTGAATTTTAGGTCTGGAATGAAGCCATTCGAAATCAGAGTAAGATGTTCTATAAATGAAAAAAATAGTTACTGTTGTGCCTTATAGGAAGAGTTTATTTGGGTATACATATATGCAGTAAATTATTTTTTTCGATAGCTTTACTTTTGAAATGACACATTTTGCCTTACGTGACATTTTGCACACAAATCATTCATATAAATTTGTTCTGCTGCTGGATGTTCTCTCTGATATATGCATGAGAATTCTCATTTTTTATAGAGATGATAACGGACAAATCTTTAATAACTTTAATAATAATAAAAACTTTAATAACATTCTGAAATTGGCTTGAAGTTGGTGATTAAGAATAGAAGTATTACCATAACAAAAAGAAAACTTACAAATCAACTTTTGAATATATTAGTTCTGAGATTAGCCTATTTTAGAGAATTTAGAGACTAATTTAGAGAAATTTTAGAAAACAATGGAGCACAAACAGTTCAACCAAAGACTACTGAACTACTAGATCAAGGGAAACAGAGATCACATGTTACCCCTTATCTACAGGCTTTGGATCATGAATTAGATGGTCATTCACCGGCTTCCAAATAATATGACAAACCTTGTCATCTGTGAATTTAAACAATTTCATTACAAAAATTGAATTTAGAATAGAGAAACTAAAAACCAAGTTTTTCTTTGTACCTAGTACTCTGAGGGAAATAGCCAATACAGAAAGAAATTACTGGAGTTGGGTAATCAGTCTAAAGGTAACATCATGATGATCTGGCTAGCATGATGACTTCATAGTCAAATATACTTTTTCAGGTATTCAGAGTTGCTACTGGCAATTCCCTTCAATTTTAATTAACAAAAGGCTATATATAGATCCTCAGATCGCAACCTTTTCTTACTCCCTGGAGCTTTTATTCCTGCTGGTCTTCATGCTTTTACTCTTGCTGCCTTTCTCAGAATAAACAAAATGAATAGAACCAGGTTAATTTCAGTTGAAATGACGGAAATGAAATGAAAGCACAAACTTATATGTTCTTATAGCCACCAAAACTGATTTTTTTTTCCTTAAAAAGTTTGAAAATAAAATCCTACAAAAAAGGGCAGCAAATCAGAAGATCCTTACTTGGTTCACTGAACTCACTGAAGTTAGTATTTCCAGATTGAGAATAACAATTATCTTCTTATTCCACTATGATTTTCAGTTTGTTACAATTTATTATTAGAGAATAACAGAAAACTGAGTTAGAATGGACCTTAGAGGTCTTCTAGTCCAATCCCCTGCTCAAGCAGGAGATCCTATATAATTTGAGACAAGTGACTGTCCAGTCTCTTCCTAAAAGCTTCCAGTGATTAACCAATTGTTCCACTGGTTAATTGTTCTCACTGTCAGGAAGTTTCTCCTTAATTCCAGGTTGCTTCTCTCCTTGAATAGTTTCCATTCATTGTTTCTTGACTTGCTTTCTGGTGATTTAGAAAATAGGTTGACCCCTTCTTCTTTGTGGTAGCCCCTCAAATGTTGGAACACTACTATCATATCATCCCTAGTCCTTCTTTTCACTAGACTAGCCAAACCCAAATCCTGCAACCATTCTTCATATGTTTTAGCCTCCAGTCCCCTAATCATCTTTATTGCTCTTTTCTGCACTACAAAAATACCTATAGGGAAGAGGAAAGAGGTAGCAAAGATCTTTCTTGCCTATTTTCCTCCAACCAGCATTGGAGATCTCTCTGCCAGCAGTGTGTAGGCAGTCCATAGGATAGTTGAACTGCTCTTTGACAATCTACTTAGAAGGGTCTGGATTCTACCAACCATTAACTGCAGTCTTCAATTTAACTGAAATTCTTCATGAGGAAACTTTGAATGTGAGCACAGCCAATTACGTTGCCCACAGAATTTCATCCAAAAGGATGTGGAAACCAAAATACATTTGAAGGGCATGGTTGGACAAAAAAAAGCTGAGGAATTTGGAGCAAACAGAAGTTAGAAATTTAAGATTTCCATAAGACCATTTCTACAAATTGTAGATTTCACCACTTGGCCCCATTTTGAATTCATCTGATCCCAGCATCACCACTATAGTGAAAATGCAGATTCAAGTTTCAGAATAAAAGATATATATCCACCTATCCTGAGATAAAATATATTTAGAAATGTTTTACATTTAAAATTCAAATGTTTTCCAAAAATATTGGATTACCACAATCCCACAATCCTTTGTAATCGGTCAGGTTTGCTTGATCTGATTGGAGATGGTCTAAGAAAGCACCACACTGCCCAGGTCTTGTCCTACTGGATAAGACTAGAATGGCCAACAGAAACAGACCCAAGGCCTAAAAGGAGCTAATCTCCAGCTACTTAAACATTTCTTTATGTTTGTGTCTTTCAGAAATGCAGAACAGAATTAGGTGCTAAAGAAACATACCGTATAAGTAATGAATAGGGTGAATCTGGGTAACTCACCATGCATGTACTGTAGACTTATCACTCATATTTCACACTATATGCTCCTAAATTGCAACAGAAACAGATGCAGAGCACTAACTGGTCCATGTATAATATAATAGCCAAAGATCAGCTATCTACTTGATTTCCAGTTGAATTCTGCTTTCAACCACAAAAGCTGAGTTATCAAGTGTTCAATAACCTATAATCCTCAATCCAACACCAACATGAGTTATTTCAAAATTATATTACCTTCCTTTCACCATCCATCCATCGATCCATCCATCCATCTTTTTTTTTGCGGAAAGTTGTGGAGACCTAAATTTCATCTATTTTTCATTGTAATACCATTTATTCTTCCAATGATGCACGATAATCTTTGGGCTGTATTATCTCTTCTTTGTGAAAAGGAGAACATTTGTTAGATAATATTTTACATGGAGGGATACTCTTCAGACTTGTATATTTTATCATTGTGTTGCATTCTGTTCTTCTGCGTAAGCCAGCCAAAGACCTGGACCAACAGTCATTGAAAAGAAAGTTTCACTCTCCTGGCAATTCCCACCCGCAATTTTTCAATGTTTATTCCTTGTGGTTTTGGAGTTATATAAAAATCAACCACAGTAACAATACCAGCTCATCTCCTCACATTTGAGTTTTTTACAATTCAAAGTTCTTTTCTGTCTAGACTTCTGGTAACTACCAATTTATGTAAAACTGAGATTCATTCTTTGCTTTGGAAGAATATTATTTGGTGTCATTTTCCTGCCCTTTATATGATTATTTTCAGGATAGCTGACTATTTGATTGCCTTTACTTTTCTCTTTTATTTAAAAAAATAATCTTTATATAACTTATTCCTCATATAAGCATCCTTCTCAGTCCCATCTCAATTTACTTACTGGGAGTGTCAAAAGCTGGAGTTTGGGTCCTATCACATATTCTATTTTTTTACATGGTTTTGGCAAAATCTATTTAAAAAGCCAACCAATTTGAAGGAAATAAAGTAATTTAATACAGAACAAAGAACAAGAAATGAAAAAGAAAATGAATTACACTTTATGATCATTGCTTAGCAAATTATATATGAAGCTATAGGAATTTCATTACAAAGAATGATTCTACTTGAGTTCTTCCTGGAATTATTGATAATGTTGATTTTAATAGAATTTGGGCATATGTATCAGCTGAGCTATTGACACCTGACCTCACTCAAGTACCATATATAGCAATTGTTAATCTATGCAGCACAGTTCACCAATCCCAGTCCCTTCTTGCTTTTCATTGATATTGACCTTTGAAAAATGGAAGGACCCCTCCTTTGAGGGGAAAAATTGTAGATCACTGAAAATCATATGAACAAATCAGAATTCATACCTTCCCCTTCAAAGGGTCTTAAGTAACAAGACATCCCAGATGGCAATGAAGCCTGGACCATAGTGTGAGATAAAATATGCAAATGTGCTGTTTCTCAAACAATCCAAATAGGATCGTTTTGTATATCCTTTTTAATGGAAACCATTGTAGGATTTTGTTTATTGACGAGCAATAGAAAAGCAACTGCAATAGATATGCATTTTATATAACAGCCTGCAACCTTTGGAAAACATCTGGGCTGCTCACTTCCCCTCCTGAAATGTTTTGGCAGATTAATCAAATAATAAACTCAGCTTGAAGAATATCCATAGAGTTTCTGAAGGAAAAGATTAATTAATTGCCCATACCCATGCTTCTTTAAAAATCAGCATGAGAAAATTCCAGGGGTTTATCTGCTCAAGGGAAGTAATGGTGCTCTTGGGAAATCCATGGCCATCCTACCCTCTTTCATTCACCCCTATTTTCCAAATAACACACTTCACACTAAACACATAATACAATACAATGCACACACATACACACATTGCTACTTTCAACAGATCTGGGGAAAAAATACCCAAAGCTGAATGTAGAAATGCAAGAATAAATCATATTTTTTTTTTGGCCTGGCTTCTCTCTATATGCAAAGGAGTTTTGCTAGTTATAACTTAGGAGATGAAAAAACAATTCAAGACTGGTGGGAAATGGACTGTAGTAGAAGCCAAATGGATTTTCTATATAACAGTGCTTCCTTCTTTTAAGGATAAAGAATCCATCCCCAACCTCACCCCAGAAAAGATTCATGTCTTGGGCTGCTATCCTACAGAATTTTGGGCCCTTCTCATTTTTGGGCTGAGTCCTTGGAACAACCCACCATCCTCCTCTTCCTCCTCCTTGGGGCACCAGGTGAATCTTCTTCTGGCTCATTGCCACTCCACTCAGATTCATGCTGCAGATTGCAGTACAAGAGCTATGCAGGGTTTGGGAGCAGATTTTTTAGATCTTCGAGGAAGCTCCGGACAAGAAGCACAGATTATGAGTACTGACACTATCTTTATTGCAAGGAAATGAACCTTGCAATTTGACAGTATTTCTCCCTACTTTTCTTTTACTCTCTGGAAAACTAAGGAGGGCCCCTTTTGAGAACCTTCCCACACCCCTTTTCTTTCTATCCCTTTTACATGCTGGTTGTTCAGTCTGTGGTTCTTCCTCCTGTCTCCCAAAATTATTTCTTACAGACTATACTGTAACATCCTTTTACTGTTCACAGGTACTTTTGCTTCACCTCACTATCACTATCACCTTCTGCTAGGGAGGTGGAACTGTGGTGGAATATAGGACAGAGTTGCAGGAGGGAGGAGGGGGGTGTCTTTCCCAAGGAGCAAAAAGGCAGCTCAGTGTGGAATCTTTTGTATGCAGGAAGAGAGCCAGGACGGACTCTTCCTAACCTTTCACAAGATATATCTAATAGTTATGCAGATTTGTGGTTTAGTCTAATGAAATTCCTGAATCAGATCTGCCATCTTCAGCTTCTTCACTTTGCTGGCATCCTGCCATAAATTGCAAAGTAGGGGTGAGGAATTTAGAATAGTAACATGTGGGCCTGGGAATGAGAAGACAAATGGCAGGAGGGGAGACACATTGACAAGAACCAGAGGTGCTAAACCGGAATAAACCAGCCTCCAGGGACACCTGAACTGGGAACTGAATGTAAAACTGAAGTAAGAGGTGTCAAGCAATTCCCAAAACATCAAAAAGGCATTCTATTGGACATTGATGGAGGGCCAGGGAAAGGAGAAACAGTGTAACCTTTGTGCGGGAATATTCAGATCTAGCTTTACTTTCGCTGCAACCACTTAACTTTAGTAAAAGAACCTATTACTTCAACCAACTGGAGTCGAGAGTCTTTCTTTCCTAAATGTCTAAGTTGGGGCAGGTCTGACATCCTCTTTATAGGGGAGCAACAATAAAGAAACTACTCTAAAGTAATTCCATGTGTTATTCTTGGTTCTTTGCACTTGACATGAACTCTTTTGTCTTTTGTGTGTGAATGCAGGTATGTGTGCATGTATATATACATATCTGATGTTGTGTTTTAGGCTTATTTGGGTGAAAGAGCAATATATGGTTGTGACTGTTATTCACAATTATCTTATCAATGAACCCATCCTCCTTTTAGTCATTTTCTAGTCACAATCCTTGGAAAACCTACTGGGCTTGATCTCAGCTTATGTAAACAGTGTACACATAATTCCTTCCTCTGTTATCCAGCCATTACTCTCCCCCACTACGTAAAGACTTTATGCTGCAATTTGCAGATTTTGGTGAATGTACCTGGCTGCAACATTTTTCAGTGTATTGTCATTAACACAACTTTCAATGGGAATTTATATGCAGGGAAATGGATGGCTTGACAACCAGGCAATATTTCCTTTGTATCAACAGCTCAGAAATTTGGCAAAACAATAAGATAAATGCATCAAATGCATACAACATAGAACTCTAATCTTAAGGAGGGAAGGTAGTACCAAATATATTCACAGATAAGCCCATCTGCAGATAATCAACCCTCAAAGTTTTAACCCAAATATTATGAAATATGCGACTCATAGATATGCTCTCTCTACATTTTTGTGTGTTTTAATTTTTAAAATTAGCTTATCTATGGGTGTAATATTTTTCATGGTATTTGAGCTAAAAATTCAAGGGGCATTTTATCTGCAGAATGGTTTATTCTTGAGTATATATGGGTACATTAAAAAAGTATTACCATTTATCCTTGTGAATAATGGCTTATTCTTGAGTATATGTGGGTATATTTAAAAAGTATTGCTGTATATTCTTCTGGATAAACTCATCTACGGATAAGCAAAATCCAATCTTTTGGGTCTATTTTGGAACCTAAAATTCTCAGCTTATCTGTAATTATAGACAGTAATTTATTTGCCTCCTTTTTGTGTGAACAAAGACAAGGGAAATTTGTTGCTCCAGGAGCTGCTGTAGCTCAGGAAACTAAGCACTTCCTGAATTACAATTTTTGCACTTTCCCATTGATTGGCCTGAAAGAGAAATGATTGGCTGATCGTGTTTCACGCCTTTTCTCAGCATTCCACACACAGACTGAAAATAATGACACAGTGATTTCAAAATGTTTTAGAAGGAGTGAGTAGTAGAAATGATGTTATGCCCAAAAGATGCTATGTTCTTAATTACTGATGTCTGATTGGGAAAAAAAGTCAAAAAGCATTTTATAAAACTCTTTAGCATACAGAAAAACATTTAAAAATAACAAAAAAAAACATACTTAAAGAAAAAGGAGAAGAATATACTTAGGTAAAGGGAACAGCAAACAGCAAAACTGTTGAGCGCATAGAATAATGTTGGCTAATCTTTCCTTTATATAGGCAAACAACCATTTATAAAAATGGAGAGAAAACATATCAATCCAGGATTATAAATCTGGGATAGCACATGTTTTTTGCTACAGCATATTCCTAGTAAACCTGTAACTCTTCAAACAGGGATAATAACAAATATTGAGTATATAAATTTAGAACCACCTTCATATATTTTAACCATGTTGCTCTTCCTAATAAACAAAAAATCCAATCATTATGGGGCAAACCCATATCCTACGCCCTATAGTTATTCCATTTGGGTTTCATATTCATAAATGCCCATCATTTCACTAGGATTCATTAATTTTTTAAAAAAATATGTGGTTGTCTGGTAAAAGGGAATGACCCCTCGGTGAATTATCATACTGCATCTTACGATTGTAAGAGAATATTTAACATATTTTAAGGCCCATAAGCCATTGATTTGTTAATATAGGGTATTCGAACTCTGTTCCAAAGTTCCTGCAAATAACTAATATCTTTCTTAGCAATACTGTTTATAGAAAAATACTGCACAATTAAAATTGTCCAAAACAAATTTCATTTCTGGTCAGGCATCTTAAATGCTGCTAATATATCTGGATCAAATTATAAAATCAAAAGGTGTTTTAACTGAGCATAGTGTCATTCCACAGTTTGAGACAATCTAAATTAATAGATTCATAGAATTAGATTCTTCTTCTTCTTCTTCTTCTTCTTCTTCTTCTTCTTCTTCTTCTTCTTCTTCTTCTTCTTCTTCTTCTTCTTCTTCTTCTTCTTCTTCTTCTTCTTCTTCTTCTTCTTCTTCTTCTTCTTCTTCTTCTTCTTCTTCTTCTTCTTCTTCTTCTTCTTCTTCTTCTTCTTCTTCTTCTTCTTCTTCTTCTTCTT
>NW_015387117.1:752773-754548 GCF_001527695.2 Protobothrops mucrosquamatus
CCCGCGCGGCCGCATTTTGAACTAGCTGGAGCCTCCGGGTGCTCCTCAAGGGAAGCCCCATGTAGAGAGCATTGCAGTAGTCCAGGCGGGACTCCCCTTAGTCCTTTGTGGATGGTTTATTCGCTCTTCATCCTCAGCTCTCTGCAAGGAACTAAGGCAGAGGTGGGGAACGATGGCCCCTTTACGACCTGTGGACATCAACTCTCAGAATTCCTGAGCTAGCCAGGAATTCTGAAAGTTGGTCCACAGGTCGTAAAGGGGCTATCATTCCCCATCCCTCAACTAAGGAGACAGGGAGGAAAGAAACAAAATGGGGAAAGAGAACACATACATACATCTGTCTCTGCTTCAGTGCTGCTCTTCAGGGGCATTTTGATAGCAGAAAGGGCAGGGCTAGTCAGCTGATATTCAGAAGCTCCAACCCTTTTTTAAAAAATCAACAGGTTTCACAGCCTCAAAAAGTTAGAAAATCATTAGCATATGCAACAATACAACCACAAATATATACCTTTTAAAAAATCTCAAACCACCATTAAATTTCAATTTATAGGAGGGGAAGAAATCCACAATCTGCTTTCTATAACAATGATGTATTTAAATACTTTTTTTTTTTAAATGGACAATTTTTGTATATTAATTGAGAGTATTATTGGAATATGATGAACTTGCAGTAGTGCCTATATTACATTTAACTATCCATTCACTTAAAGATCAAAACACTAAAAACTAATAAATTCAATATAAGTTTTATATGGTGATAAAAAAATGGTATATTCTCACTGGGAAGGATTTAACTCAATATATATCTATATCACTATATATATGTACAAGAAATAAATTTAGTTGGAACAGCATTACGGCCTAATGTGATTAAAATCTCAAGCTACAATTATCTGATTTGGGGCTAAATAAAAAGATACTTAATATAACTATGTAAAACATCTGGATGAACTTTAATCATGAACATATTCATTGATAAATACATTACAATTATTAAAACATTTACTTATCAGTATTTTTAAATATATCTGGCTCACTTATTTTTTGTTCTACTATAAAGTTTGAATGCTTATTATTTGGAGTTATCACATCCATAACAGAGTTTGAATGTCCATGAATATATACATGGCCAGCCTATCTTCTAAATAAGAATTAGTTTTCATGGGGAGGAATATAAGTTTCTTGTAGAATAAACAACTTCAAATTTTCATTGCCCAGTTCAATCTGTCTCCTCTTAGAAGGTCATTTAAGGCCTTTTATATCCCATCATATGGGCAAAATCATCATAAACAAGCAAAACACCATATCAACCAATCAACATTTTCATAGATTAAAGGGGGGGGAACCAATCAGTTAACTGAGCCAAATTTTTTGAGGAACTAAAGGAAAAATATACAAGTCATAAAATAAAAGTTACATTGAATAAAAATTAAAAATAAGAAGAGAAGAGCTAAACAAAAGAAAAATACAAGACAAAAAAAGGAAACTGACTCAGAAAAAAAACTACAGCTACTGGGATTTCTGGATGAGACTTAATTAACTCACAATATAGTAACACCAACCATCCCTCTAAAAGATTATATATATATATATATATATATATATATATATATATATATATATATATATATATATATATATATATATATATATATATATATATATATATATATATATATATATATATATATATATATATATATATATATATATATATATATATATATATATATATATATATATATATATATATATATATATATATATATATATAT
>NW_015387117.1:755580-759103 GCF_001527695.2 Protobothrops mucrosquamatus
TATATATATATATATATATATATATATATATATATATATATATATATATATATATATATATATATATATATATATATATATATATATATATATATATATATATATATATATATATATATATATATATATATATATATATATATATATATATATTTCTTCACACTGCAATCCAGGGGTAAAGATAAAAATAACTGGAAACAGAAATGTATTAAATCCTATTTCTTTTATGAGAGCCAATTTGGTGTAGTGGTTTCAGCACCAAGCTGGAAATCAGGAGATTGGGAATTCTAGTCCCACCTCAGATACAAAGCCAGGTGGGTAACCTTGGGCCAGTTACTCTCTTCCATCCTAGAAGGAGAAAATGGCAAACAACCTCTGAAAAACCTTGCCAAGAAAATTGCAGGCAGTCTCCGAAAACTGGATACAGTTGAATAGAAGGGGGGAAACAAAATCTGTTTATAAGATTTTCTTTAGCCGTCCTCCAAGTTTTACTGAATATTTCTACTTCTGAAGAATTTGTAGAAATAGGCAAAAATCGTTCATTTTTTTTTGCATTTTATTCCAGAGATGTCACTTGTAGAATATGTTCCTATACTGTAGCCACCCCTCACTGTACCTATACAGCAGCTCTCAAAAAGCTCAAGGTAGGACTGAGATTTTGTCCAGTATGAAAATGAAGACTCGCACATTAAATAGCCTCATATTTAAGCTTATATTGCACTAGTAGGCCCAATATTGCACATAAAATTATCCATTAAGACTGCTGTGAACTATATTATACTGAACTTTCTGAAATTGAGACATAAGTCCTCTAAAGAGGGCACTGCATTCTGCAGGTCTTTCTGAGTTTTCAAGCTCTGTAGTATGTCATTGTTCAGAATTTTAAAGATAAGCACTTTTGTTTCACACAACTCAGTCACCAAGGCTATTAAGGCCACCATTTTCCACTCTAATGTATCAAGGCTTAGTTTTGACTCCAGAAATACCTTAGTGTTGGTCTCACATCAGACACTAAAGTTTTATCTGCATAAATCCAGTAAAAGTGCATAAATCCTAGTAAAAGTGCATAAATCTTAGAAAAGACCCTTTAAACTGGAAAGTGACTCCATCTAATTTTCTTTCTCACTTGGCCCTCACTCAGCCCTCTCAGGAGTCTGCTCTCCCCTTCTACTCAACTTCATTTTTTACTATATCATTAAACTTTAGCAGCATAAGCAACAGATGAGCACACTTGAATGAAGCGTGATGCCTCCTACTATCGAGCTGACTAGAGGAACTGAATAAGGGAGATAAAAACATGATGAAGAGGCTCTGCAGCATGCTAATCTCTGTGCCAGAGTATCAAAAGGAACAGCTCTGGGGAGTACTAAATGCTATCCTGTTAACGTGGGTTTTATATATAACGTGAGCTTATTCACATTGGACTCCCTGTCTCTCTAGATCACCAACCTCAGATGTTTTAACTGTATAACCTTTGTACTCAAAGACTTTGTTATACATTGCCATAGGTGTATACTATAGGTCACCCAACCAAACAGAGGTAATAGATGAACTTTTTGCTTGTCAGTTAACTAAGATATGTAGGAAGCACATCACAATAGTAATGGGGGACTTTAATTACCCTGACATCAACTGGGAGACAAACTCTGCACCAAGTGGAAGATCAAACAGATTCCTGACAAACCTAGCAGACAACTTTGTCTCCCCAAAAGTAGAGAAGGGAACTAGGGCAGTGATGGCAAACCTTTTAGAAACCGAGTGCCCAAACTGCAACCCAAAACCCACTTATGTATCGCCGGGTGCCAGGTGGGCATGGCCCACTGGGTAGGCGTGGCTGTGATGGTCATGGCAGACTTGGTGGGTGTGGCCAAGGTGGGCATGGTCACCTTGATGTTGCTCGCATGGAGGGACGCCTTGAGGGCTGGGCAGGGTTGTTGGAGATCCAGGGGGTCTGTGGCAAGTGGGGCAGTGGGCAGGAGGCTCGTCCTGCAGGGTGAGGTGAGGCAAGGCGAGGCAGGGCAGGGGTACCATTGTCGCAGGGCAAGGCGAGGCAGGGACCGGGGCGGCTGCTGCCTGACACCATTGGCCCCCGCACATAGAGGCCAGCGAGCACATGGGAGGTGACAGTGTCCGTCAGCAGCCACAGCCTGCTGGCCCCTCGACTGGCACACTCTGGGGCTCCGCAGCCCACCGCCAGCAGTTCAGAGAAGTCACCTCTGAGCTGGACGGCCGGACGATAGCTGAGGAGGCAATGCAGTGGGTCGTGCCCGGGAAAAGGAGAGCATGCGAGGCCAGGAGGGATGGGACAGGGGGGAGGGAAACCAGCTGTGCTGGGATGCATCTGGCCACGTGGGACCTCAGCGAGTTAGCGGGCGGTTGATTGAAGAGGGACGGTTGCCATCTCTGGGGCATGGCACTTGTGCCTACAGAGAGGGCTCTGAGTGCCGCCTCTGGCACGCGTGCCATAGGTTCACCACCACTGAACTAGGGGATCAGCCATGTTGGACTTAATTCTCACTAACAGAGATGAAATGATAGAAAGTGTTGAAACCACAGGAACTTTGGGGAGGAGTGATCATGCGATATTGGAATTCAACATTATGCAAGCAGAAGCAATAGAACACAGTCAAAATAGAGTCTTGGACTTTAAGAGAGCTAATTTCAACAAACTTGGGAAGGATTCCATGGATAAGAATCCTCAAGAGGAAAACAACTCAATAAGCTTGGGAAATTTTGAAAAGTGAGATTATAAAAGCCCATTCTAGCACAATACCAATGAAGAAGAAAAATAACAGCTCTCAAAAGAAAACAGCATGGCTGCATAAAGAACTCTCTGATAAATTGAAAGACAAAAAGGACAAGTATAAAAAGTGGAAAGAGGGGCACATAACTAAAGCAGAATATCAGCAAATACCCCGAGCCTGCAAAGATGAATTGAGGAAAGCAAAGGCTCAAAATGAATTAAGGCTTGCAACAAAAGTCAAAAATAACAAAAAAAAGCTTCTTTCAACATGTAAAAAACAAGAGAAAAGTTAAGGAAGTGATTGGTCCATTAGTGGGAGAAAGTGGCAAGAAGGTGATAAGCAACAGGGAGAAAGAGGAACTACTCAACTCATTTTTTTGCATCCATATTTATACAAAGGGAAAGAACAGTTCAACCTATCAAAAACAGTACCATAAAGACCAGATTAGAAACACAAGTTAGGATAGGCAAGAAAATGGTAAGTGAGCACCTGTCCACCCTAGAGGAGTTCAAATCACCAGGACCAGATGGACTACACTCCAAGGTTCTCAAGGAACTGGCAGATGTGATCTCAGAACCATTGAACTATACCTTTCAAAGATCCTGGAGCACTGGGGAACTACCAGAGGACTGGAAAAGAGCTGATGTAGTTCCCATCTTCAAAAAAGGAAAAAACTAAAATTGTCTCATATGTATCCTAACTTACAACCTAAATGTTGGAGATGTGGAAATTTAGATGCAACTTATTTTCATGTGTGGTGGACTTGTAGGATGGTTAAA
>NW_015387117.1:759581-827384 GCF_001527695.2 Protobothrops mucrosquamatus
AACACCTAGAGGCAAACAAAGTCATTACCAAAAGCCAACATGGGTTTGTCAAAAACAGATCATGCCAGAGAAATTTTATTGCATTCTTTGATCAGGTGTCAAAATTAGTGGACCAGAAGAATGCTGTGGATATAATTTACTTGGACTTCAGTAAGGCTGGGCCCCAAGTACTGCGACTGCCTCGGGCCTTTGGGAAGGTGCACCCTGTGTTCCATGGGAGCCTGCTACAGGAGATCCTAGACTCCCGGATCCGCCATAGACGGATCCAATACCTGGTTAGGTGGAGGGGGTACCCCATCAGAGGCATCGTGGGTGCGGAGGGGGGACGTCCACGCCCTGTGGCTAGTGTGGGCCTTCCATTGCCAGCACCCTGGGAGGCCGGGGGGTGGGTCTGCGGAGGAGTCCAACAGAGTTGTCATACGCTCACCTATGTCTGTTTGCCTTTTAGGTGGGGCCCTGGTAGAAGGGGCCACATGTCAAGCCCCTGGGCTTGACACGAACCGGTGGGGGACAAGGAAGCAGCAACCAGCGGCCAGCTGATGTCCAGACGCCACTCCGGGGTGCTGCCCGACTCCCAAAGACCAGCTGGGAGTCGGCAAGGCCCCTGGGCACCGCCCGGCTCCCGAGGATCAGCTGGGAGTCGGTGAGGCCGGCATGCACCGCAGCCGCCTCCCTCCATTGACGCAGATGCCGGGGATGTCCCTACCGCCGGCTGGGCATCAGAGGCAAGCCAGCCGGATGCCGGGGGTCCACCGCTCACCGCAGCCACTCCTCGCTCGCACCAGAGGCAGGGGCATCCCGAAAATTGGCTGGGCGTCAAAGGCAAGCCAGCCGGATGCTGGAGGGACCACCTCCCACCACAGCCGCCTGCCCCTCTTGCCGGGCGCCGGGGGGAATCCCCGGAAATCAGCTGGGTGGTGGAGATGACCAGCTGGACATCGGGGGGCGTCTCTCATCGCCGCCGCTCTTGTGTGGCCGGTGGTCCGGGGAGGGCGCCGTTTGCCGGGGGAGGCCACGGCCTCGTGGAAGAGAGTGGAGCTGCCTGTTGTGGAGCCACGCTGGCGGCGGGGAAGGAGCTGGGCATTGACTGGCTGCCAGACAGGACAGCTGGAGCTGCGGAGGCTGCGCTGATGCGTCTGGAGGGGGGGAAGGTGGAACTTGAGCTACGGATTTTATCTATATGGACCGGATGCTGGCTTGCTGATTGGGGTGGGGTTGGAGGGTGGGGCACATCTATGTAAGGCACTGGGAGCAATTCACTCCCAGTGCTGACTTTTTCTTTGCATTAAAGTTTGCTGGTCACTTGTTCCTTCTGTGTCTGGAGTTTGTCAGCAGCAGGCAGAGGATAGCTGACAGTGGCATTTGATAAAGTAGACCACAACCTACTATTTGATAAGACAGAAAAATGTGGGTTAGACAGCATCACCACCAGATGGATTTCTAGCTGGCTGACCGGCCATACTCAGTGTGTGGTTCTCAATGGAACTGCATCTACCTGGAGGGAAGTGTGTAGTGGGGTGCCCCAGGGCTCTGTTCTGGGCCCAGTGCTCTTCAACATCTTCATCAATGATTTGGATGAGGGGATAGATGGGGAACTCATCAAATTTGCAGTTGACACCAAGCTGGCATGAATAGCCAACATTCCAAAAGACAGGCTTAAGATACAGAAGGATATTGACAGACTTGAACATTGGGCACTATCTAACAAAATGAAATTCAATGGTGAAAAAAGTAAGGTTCTACATTTAGGCAAGAAAAACCAAATACACAGGTATATTATAGGTGGTACCTTGCTCAATAGTAGCAACTGTGAGAGGAATCTTGGAGTCCTAGTGGACAATCACTTAAATATGAGTCAGCAGTGTGCTGTAGCTGCCAAAAAAGCCAATACAGTGCTAGGCTGCATTTACAGAGGGATAGAATTAAGATCACGTGAAGTGTTAATACCACTTTACAATGCCACACTTGGAATACTGCATCCAGTTTTGGTCACCATGATGTAAAAAAGATGTTGAGACTCTAGAAAAAGTACAGAGAAGAGCAACAAAGATGATTAGAGGTCTGGAGGCTAAAACATACAAGGAACGGCTGCTGGAATTGGGTATGTCCAGTTTAATGAAGAGAAGGACGAGGGGGGACAAGATAGCAGTGTTCCAATATCTCAGGGGCTGCCACAAAGAAGAGGGAGTCAAGCTATTTTTCAAAGTGCCTGAAGGCAGGACAAGAAGCAACGGATGGAAACTAATCGAGAGAAACAACCTAGAACTAAGGAGAAACTTCCTGACAGTTAGAACAATTAACCAGTGAAAGAACCTGCCTCCAGAAGCTGTGAATGCTCCAACACTGGAAGTTTTTAAGAAGAGACTGGACAGCCATTTGTCCGAAATGGTATAGGGTTTCTTGCCTGAGTAGGGGGGTGGACTAGATGATCTCCAAGATTCCCTCCAACTTTTTATTATTATTATTATTATTATTATTATTATTATTATTATTATTATTATTGTTGTTGTTGTTGTTGTTGTTGTTGTTGTTGTTGTTGTTATTACTACTACTACTACTACTACTATTATTATTATTATTATTATTATTATTATTATTATTATTATTTGAAAGTTCCCATAAACAAAGAGTATTATGAGACATCTTCCCAGAGGCATTGCCTGGGGTGACTGCAGGCAGTCCCCCTTGACTATCAACTAAGGAGCCACCAGCTTACCTGTTAGAGCGCTGGGCCAATTTAGCATGAAGTTTACAACATATCTTTCTTGGAAACGGGCATCTTCAGCAACTTTGTGAAATCTTCTTATTTCTTTCTAGGGACTAACAGAAAGATATCCGAGATACCAAGCTGTCAATGTGGAAATCTAATCGTCCCTGGGCATCTCCTGTTCAAGAACAAGACCATTTGGACACCCCCTCTGGCATTTTACAAGGGTCCATTATCCAGCTGTACATAAATGCTGGCTATCTCTGAGACTAGAACCCCATGAAATGAAATGTTTCAAACACAGAATGTTACACTCATAGCTGGGTGCAGATATACATTTAATTCGCTAGAATGAATTATGTGCTGTGCAGATTGTAAGTTAATATATCCAAGTCTAGGAGAACAGATACATATATGTAATAGGCTACAACTATTGCCTCATGCAGACTTGGGTTGTTGCTTTGTAAGCTAAGGAATAAAGCTCCATTCTATGGAGTGAATTGTGTAGATCAGCTCACAGCAGATATACTGACATTTTGTATGATAGCATACAATGTGAAAAATGAGTGGAAACAGCTAGCATACCTCTAGAGAGGACTAAGCTAAGACATGTATGATTTAGGTAACAGAAAACAAATCATCTTATAGCCACTCTTTAGCAAGGTTATAACATGATTTTCTGAACCTTAATTAAAACAAGAGATACTTGAGCTCCACAATGGAAAAAAGTGGACTAGTTACTGACCAAAATAAATAGGATTCTTAATGAATCCTAGCTTCAATTCAGTTTTTTTCCCCATTGCATAATTCATCTCTTCTTCATCTCTCCATCCCATTTTATTAGTCCCACATTAGGAATAGTGAAAAGGGATGGACTCTGTTTGTACATCCTGCTAAGCAATTGATTGTGTAATACAGCAAACAAAAGCAAATTATAGCTTAGTATAATGCATGAACTGGGACATTATGTTCATCCATGGGGAACAAGAGAACAGTTTCTCCATGGTGATATGCATTTTTTTTTTCACACATATTCTGCTATTAGATTAATTTACCCTTCTGGCAATAATGATATAATCTAAATTTAGTTCTGAGCTTAGCCCTTCTATGAGATATTAAAGGTATCCTAACCTATTGTATTTAAAGGTTAATCATAAGCTAATTAAAATGGATAGTAAGATCAGACTTCGGAACTAGAAGACTTGGTCTCTGCAATATAAAAAATAACAGATCCGCATTTTTAATTTGGATAGTGTTGAATCAGATGATTGATCTCATAACCAAGCAGTGAATCATCCCTTACAATGAAAATCAAAAGTGAGTTTCTAAAAAGGGTTTCTTTTTTTGGTCTGTATTCTGAACAGTAGCCTTAAAAAGTTATCCAAATATGCATACAGGAGGTCCTCGCTTACCAACAGCCTCATTTAATAATTGTTTAAAATTATGCCGCTGAAAAAGTAATTTTATCACCAGTTCTTGCACTTGCAACCTGCTCAGTGGCCCTGCAGTTGCGTGATCCATATATTTGGGCACTTTGCAACTGGTGAGCATTTACAACTGTTGCAGTGTTTCATAGCACAAGATCAGTGTCTGTGGTCTTCACAACTGGCTTGTGATGAGTAGTCAATAGAAAAGTCAACAGTAAAACTGGAAGCCACAGAAATGTGATGTCTTGCTTTTAACAACCGTGGTGACTTGCTTAATGACTGAATGGGAATTGAGATTATCAATCAGTTGTGATCAGATGTTTTGCTTAGTGACCACACTACTTAGCAACAGAGTTGCTAATCCCAATTGTGGTTTCTAAGCATGGGCTACTTGTACTGTTGTACAAACCTCTTTGGGGGGGGTTGGGGAACAAAGCAGGACTATTTCTCCTGTTGCTTTCCTTTAGACTTTCTCAGCATATGAAGTATGGTATATATTTGAAAAAAAAATCATTCATTTGCATACATAGGTATTCCAAAAATAAATTAGTGGACTGGCTTATGTGCCTAGGCCTACAGCCTTTATATTGCAAAAGTTTCATGAGACATCAAAGAAAACTGGATAGTGAGCTGGTGTAGGGAGCATCCTTTGATATATGAAGTGTGTTGACTGCCCTACAAAGGAAGAGCAGCTTTGATTTATATTTATTTTACATTTTACACTATTTGCTAACAATTTTGCTAGCTGTTGTTCAGTGTTTCTTTTTAGTGTTTTCAACAACGTCATATTTTCTTTGTGGTTAAAGGGCAGTATGGTAAGATAGAGGACAGGAAGGCCTGGAGGAACGTTGTCCATGGGGTCGCGATGGGTCGGACACAACTTCGCAATTAACAACAACAATGATAAGACAGAATCTGCAAGTCTTGGAAAAGCTGCCCTTCCTGTTGGCGCTAAATGGCCACTCCTGTCTGTCCTGGGAAAAATAAAAAGCAGGAATTTACAGCCCAACAGAAAGACCCAAGAAAGAGGTATTGGGGAGGGGTTTTTTCCCCCTCCAGACTGTTGCTAGCAAAAGTGAGAAAGTGAAAGAAACACCATTATTCATAAACAGAGCTGAAAGGGACAAGTAATCTGTGGCCCTCCAGAAGCTGCTGAACTACAAAAAATAGCATATTAAAAAGCTATGTCAGAAATATGTACAGTACTATTGCCACAGCTTCCTTAGGACTGGAGATTTTAAAAATTCATTTATTGCAAGACTCCAAAACCAGGGATATGCCCAGTCACATGACATTTGAAATGTGTTCATCCCACCCTTTTCCCCCACCCATGGATCAACATGGTAGATTATGATCTGTAGCCTTTAATGAAGAGGCCTTCACAGTGGACAATTAGCCAACACAGTCTTAGAATTATTAAATTCAATTATAAATATAATTGGGAAGGGAGCTTAGTGGAACAAAAAGTTTTCCATGAGTTAACTTCAAGATTACTGCTTTCAACAATTAAGTGTCCTGGTTTACATTTTTTTAATTGTTTAAGCTGTAGGTCAAATGTTCAGTTAAAATAAGCCCATGGAAATTTGCCTTTTGTTATACACAAACTTATCTTTTCCCCCATTGTATTATTTCAGAGTTTTCTGTTTAAGTAATAAAGCTTCTAATCTTCTTTGCAGCAATATCTACAGGCAGAGGAACAATTGTGGAAAGACTCAGTATTAATAGATCAGCAGCTTAGGGCAAACCAGCCATTCATCAAATAGAAATAACAATTCTGATTGGATATATAATTCCAATTTCAACACCTCCAATTTTATTTTAAATAACAACAGAGGAATTACTTATTATTGTGCATTTGACATCTTTGGGCTTAACTTCATTGTCCAATCATTACATAAAGTTATAGCAATCAAATACCATCCTAAGACTTTGTAAGTTATGCATAATTACACATGCATTTTAAGTTTCTTGAAAAACTTTGAAAGTTAGGTGTGATATCTCTGCAGAAAAATTAGTTACATTTAACCTAGACTGACTGAAATCAACAGGGCCTGAGCTAGTAAACTTAAGTCCTATTTGTTTCAATGGAGCTGTTTGATTATAGCTAATTCTAGATCCACCCACTGCTTCTATCTCACTTTATATGAAATTTAATCAATCTATGGTGATTTTGTTAAATAGTAAGACTCTTCTAAAGAAGGTAGGTAGATTTTACAAGTTAGAATAACAGAACATATTACAGTAGCAGAATTGACTGGGGATTCTGGGAAATGTAACCCAAACATGCTAGGTTTGAGAAACTTATCCTATAGCAGTTAAAGCAGAATTGCAGGATAATTGCACATGTAGAATTAAGAATTTCTGTTTTCATGATGCATTTATTCTTAGTATGACTATCTGGCAGAGAAAGATGAGCTGCACAGTTCTGACTTTGAAATGAATTAAAACGTGTGTCTTTGTGTTTATTACATCTATATCCATCCTTTTCATTATAAATCTGGATAACTCAGGATAATGAATCACAATGTTTCAATGTTACAATCAAAACATCAATATTCAAGTCAATGAGGCAGTTTCTACTATGAAAAAAATTCAGCAACGAATATGTCAGTTTCAGCAGCAAGGTGGAAAATCTATTTGCTCTGGAACTGTTGAAAAATTAGGATTACAATAAGCAAATATGAGTGCCATTCTTGCATTTAAAGAAAATAGGAGAGAGAGAAACTGTCCCAAAAGGGCAAAAAAAAAAAAAAGAGAGAGGGAAAGTAATGATGTGCAAGACACTGTTGGTGACTTATGAATTTTCCATTCAGGCTAATTGAAGGAAACAGTGTGCTTGACAAAAAATACAAAAGCAACATAAAATTTAGCTATACTTTAATCAAATTCCAGGATGGCAGCATCTCCTGAAATAGCTAAAAATATATTAGTTATTCACTGCTGGGAATGCACAATGCCTCATACAGCAATACTTCCCTGAGGAAGGAATCTGGATACTCATGTAATAAACAGTAAAAGCTGTGCGCTTGTTGTGTTATACACTAACCACCTGAACAGACTCATCCTGGTACATTTATTAAAGCAACAAAACAACCTTTTATTCAAGTTTCAGTGGCAACATATGTCTAAAGCAGCTCGCATATGCAAATTATATCATGAAAGTTAAGTATTCTGCATAATTTCCCATTGCAAGAACTGTCAAATATTTTCACAGTTATTTTGCACAGAAAGATGTTCTTTTTTGCTTGCTCCCATTTATGAAAATTAATGCAAGGTCTCCACCTGGTGGCTGTGTACATCTCACCAGCATCCAAATGAGGTTACATTTTTTTCACACTCATTGTATCTCATAACATCCACCCCCAAACAGAGAAAAATGGTTTATTTCTGTGAGCCTTTATATTATCAAGCCAAAGCATGTCCACCCTGTACAGATTTCTTGTGTACAGCAAATGTCCACAATCAGCTGTAGCTATAAGATGCCAACTGGACTTAGAGGTCTATGTTAACAAGGCATTGTGAAAGATACTCATTAGCAGTACTATGAGCTTCATGATTTAGGAGGGCATTTCCTTATAAGAGAAATAGTATCTAAGATGTTCTGCATTTAGCTTGCAGAGTTTTGGATCTGACTGGAAGGCAATTACCTGGTTATAAAGGCAAGGGGAGACACCAGGATTTGAGAGTGTCTTAACAAAAAGCCTTTTGTCATCATTGTTTTTGTAGTTAATTCCACAAAATGCAAAACACTGCACTTAGTTAATAATCTGTATCAATCTTGACATTTCCTCCAACTGTAAAGCATATTTACAAAAAGGGAACATGGTAGTATGAAATGGGCACCAGGGTTACCACCCAGGCTCTTGCTATTATGGAAGCCAAAAGAAATAGCTGAGATCTCAAACAGGAACCATGTGGCAGGGCACTCCCCTCACCCCCAGATTTAACAGTTTCATCCAGAGCTGTGGAAGCCTCAGGAAATTAGCTGCAAACTTCCTTCCCTCTCCAAAGCTTGACAGTGCTTGACGGCATAAAATCAGGGGATGACATATCTCACCCCAGCCACCGAAACTGATGTTCTTCCTCCTTGAAGCCCAAATGGCTGCCCCAAAATGGAGGGGAAAATTGGAGTGGTCTAAAGGAGCTTCAGCCCGTTTGATTGAGTTGAAGCCAGCAGACCCCTTCTCTTTCACCAAAGCAACTGCAAGAGGAAGTTGTGCCTGACAGTCAACCCTCTCTTCAAAACACTTACCAAAGGTACCAAGTAGCATGGCCTGGCATAGTTGTGCCTGACAGGACTGGTAATCTGGAGTCTCCCAGCTCATCTTAAGGTTTCATTCTCCATTTTTCTTAAAAAGGGTCTCACCTTTAGATCGGCCTAAGTGTCCAGAATGTAAAACCTGATCAGGAAACCTGGAAAATGTGGCAGTAGGATTTGCATTCATTGTTGAAAATTCAGATAGTGAGAAAATGGGAGCAGGAGGAAGTCGTTGGGAGGGGTTACAGGAGTATCTCGACTCGAAGAAAAAACAAAAGGTGAAGCTCCATGGAAGCTGAAGTCTGCTATACTACCTGTGGCCGAACCAAGCAGGCGTAGCTACAAATGAACAGCAGGAATCCAGCAATGAACATCAAACACAGATCTGAACTGAACCTCAAGTGATACATTTTTTGTGTGTGCACGTATTTTACTCCAAAGAACTCGTAAACACCTTCCCCACAACTCCATGAGGGACACCTGCATATTCATCGTAAGGAATTGTGTCAGGGATTATGAGAAATGAACCACATGGCAAATACAGCCTGCAAGAACGACAGATCAATCTAACAGAATATTTTTATATATTTTATACATACAAATTAAGGGCTTAGGTGATTGCAGGTTATTAGTGTATAATCTGTGGGTTTTTAGATGTTACTATGCTACAACCCCAATATCCTTCACCAGTGGCTTGTTGCCTGGTATTAACTGGCTCTTGTACAAAATCTGAAAGAACACTCATTATACAGGATATTGGCAGTGGTGGGATTCAGCTGGTTCTCACCAGTTTGGCAGAACTGGTAGCTAATTTTTTTTGTTACCCAGGCCCAGAACGGACTTCCAGAAACGGCATCCACACAGATAACTGTTCACATATTTGAATCCCACCACTGGATATTGAATTCAAAAAGACTTCATACATGCTTGGTTTAAGTGAAAGGACTGAACAAGAACTAGGATCTTAGAACAGAATTCCAAGCTTCCTGGGATGGCTGCCATCATGACTTGAGTTTTAAGAACCCAATTATACATATCAGAGCAAAGTGTCTTCAACTGGAGGGCTTCATACTTCTGTTAGACCTTGGCATGTTTTAAGCAAGGTTTGCTGACTAGGTCACAATACCCATGTTCATAAATCAAACAAGTCTGCTTAATTGACTGAAGCACAGGAAGTCATTGTAGGGATTTGTTTATGTTCAAATCTTTTTCACTTTATTGATTACTGAAGACAAGTCACTCACCTTGAACATATTATAAACCAAGAATGAAAGCATATGCATAATTTTGCTCAGGTACTGCATGATATTACCAGATTTTTTTTTTAATCTTCTAGAATATAAAAAAGAGCCTTGGGAAAATCTAATCTATATCTGTTCATCTTTTGGCAGAGTATTACAAAAACTTTTAAAACAATCAGAGTTTTTAAAATAACTTGGGATCGTAGTTATCGTCATGGCTCACTGCTATCTTAAAACTCTAATGACTGTTTTAAAAGTTATTTAAGAAGTCTTAGCCTTCCTTTATTTAACTTCTTTAATAATCTGCTTGTATTATTACACTTGTAGCAACAGCAAAAAAACATTTGCTACATTTGGAGACTAAAATATTCTATCAAACAATGAGCATAGTTTTTGTAAAGCCTTCCTTCAAATATCCTCCCTCCAGCCAGGAAAAGTAAAAGATGCTGCTGTGAGGAAGAAGCTGAATCACTAACACTACACCCTTACATACAAAGACTCTTGCTGGGAGTATCTAGTATCTTAAATGTCCTCAATAATAAAGAGTGGAAAACATTGCAGGAGTTAAAAATTACTTGCCATGTAGAAGAAAGGTTGTATCAGAACTAGGCAGTTCAAATTAGTTCCTCTAGGGCTACAACTGTCTGGTTTCACATTTAAAGTCCCAATCTCTGGTAACGCAAGCTGGGAAGAAACGTCTGTAATAGAACTACCCTACAGTGAATGAAGTTAAGTGAGTCACACAGAGGCATATGCTTTTATAGGCAGCAGCAGAAGCAGCAGCTTCCAACAGCAGCCCTTCAAGTAATCTAAAACAGTTTTAGTGCCGGTAAGTTGTTTTATGCAATATATTGGGCTCAAAATGAATTCCTATCACCCTTTTGTAACAGAAAAGAGGTACATACTAACGCCCACATTTTAAGACTCATCAGTCTCTGAAGAGGGCTTGACTCAGATCAAGGTAATCACACCCACATTGTTAACTCTTCAAACTGCATAAAGTCAGAGTTCTACCAAGTATTAGCTCTTTAATTTATTATTCTGTTCTTTATTTATCAGAGGAGCTAATTCGGATTGTTGGCCTAGTTCTTTCTTTCATGACTACAGGAAGAAGTAAAAAAGTTCGCCAAACTGTTTCCCAGAGCTGAACAAATTGCTATTATGTACTGTAAAGATGGACCCCATCCTCCAGGTTCTTTTAGATCTATCCATATACATAAGGGGTGTCAAACTCGCAACGTCACGTGACGTGTCGTATCGTGACTTTTTTTCCATTGCCGGCAATGGGGCGGGCGCGGTTTCGCCATGACGCATCCGGCCCACAGGTCGGCAGTTTGACATCCCTGACATAATTTATTCTAACATTATTTACAGCTGGGTTTTTCCTACGCTATTTTCCACATCTGCTTTTATGCAACATCAGAGGGCACTTTCCCCAAAATGCTGTCCCCACAGAGGGTGTCTACACTCTTACATGGTGTTATTCAGGTTGTTAGACTAAATTTAATGCTATCACAATATTTGTGCCACAGATTTCAACTGATCCTACTACTGCTTATTAATATGACTTGCTATTAAACTTTTGCCTGCTCCTGGGAAATAATTATTATAGTTCCTATGTTATTCCTATGTTAGGTTTCCTTGCTTTTGGTATACTAATTAATATTTGGTATATTTTATTTTTATTATTGAAAAATCACTTTACTTTTAATAAACAGAAAAAGAATGTGAATTATTGTCTTGAAACTGCACCTTTAAAAGTCTATGCAATTGACCGAAGATACACATTTGCATTCTTGCACAAGTATGCACATGAACAAAACATACACTTAAATGTCTCCCTGGCAAAGTAGCCATGGTCAACTGCATACCATGCTCAAGAAAAAAAAGAGAGAAATACACAATATACACAAAACAAATCAAGAACAGCAACATAAATAACATAGCTTGTTTTATATTCAGGACTACAGGTAGTCCTTGACTTACAACAGTTCATTTAGTAACCGTTCGAAGTTACGGCACTGAAAAAAGTGACTTGTGACGATTTTTCACACTTACAACCACTGCAGCATCCCCATGGTCACATGATCAAAATTTAGATGCTTGGCAACTGGCTCATATTTATGAGAGTTGCCATGACCCGGATCATGTGATCCCCTTTTGCAACCTTCTGACAAGCAAAGCCAATGGGGAAGTCAGATTCAGTTAAAATCCTGTTACTAACTTAACAACTTAACTGATTCGCTTAACAACTCTGACAAGAAATGGGGAAAACTCACTTAACAAATGTCTCATTTAGCAACAAAAAATATCAAGATCAGTAACATGCCCCACAAAGCCATGGCATCTATGGGTCCTTAACATTTAATTTAAAAAAGGAAAAGAATAACCTAGGACAGGGGTAGGCAACCTTGGCTTTTATGACTCGTGGACTTCAACTCCCAGAATTCCTGAGCCAGCATGGCTCAGCTTGGAAACCTCTCCCTTTCCCCTCAGCATGGCTGGCTCAGGAATTCTGGGAGTTGAAGTCCACGAGTCATAAAAGAGCCAAGGTTGCCTACCCCTGACCTAGGATGTAGGGTGAATTGGTGAGGGGAGGAGAATTGTACAATGGGGCCTGGCACCCGAAAAGAATCCCACCTTAATCCCCACAGAAAAGCAAAATATTGATTTCAGAAATATATATTTAATATTCTCTCACTCTCCAACAAAAGCTTCCGCCAACTGGAATCTGCTATGAGAAAACATCAGACAAATGTAGCTTTTCCTACAGCTTCACTGTGGCTGTGTTAAACTTGTACCACCACTTTATTGCTGCTTAATAAGAATTTTATTTAAAGAAAAACACAGTGAACTTTATAAACATCATGAAATATCCAAACACATCTTTTTTTCATTGCGCTTAGCAAAACTCCTATTTACATTAGATAACCACAAGATATGTTTTCTCACAAGTACTCATCAGTAGTTATACATACGACGCTGTCTTTTTGAAAATAATTTGAATTTTACACGAGCATCCCATTTGGTTTCATATAAATATAAAAAAAGATAACTCCTGCTGTTCTTGCCTCTTACAAGAAGAAATACTTCACTTACTTCCAACAAGCCCTGGGGCCAATTGGAAGCTTGATTTTCTTTTGGTAGCGCTTTTAAGACATTTAAATTAATCATGTTTTACTCAAATGTGCTAATTCAGTTAAATCAACTTATGAGTTTCAAAACGTAGTTATTAGAACTGTTGAAATGTGAAGGGTTAAACAAAAAACGAACAGAAAGGTTCAAGCTGTCAGGAGAACGTTCTTTCAATATGCTGCAGGTCTTCCCTCTAAACAAAACTGAAAAATCCTCACTACTGGGGCTCAATGCAGTACAACCTGCAATAAAAATATATACAACTTCGAAGCATCCTAGTGCACAGATAAGATTTAACTGGGTTTTTAATCATGATTTCAGTTTACCGGTCACTCATTCTCTCTCCTGTGAGAGAATGCACAAGTACTAAGTGTAACAAAAGAACTGTGAGAGAATGCGCAAGTACTAAGTGTAACAAAAGAACTGTGAGAGAATGCGCAAGTACTAAGTGTAACAAAAGAAAACAGATTTAAACTATGAAATTATAGTTCTTGCAAGCAGGCAAGAATTAGTAGAAATGAACTCAGCATTAAGTTTCCATATAATTAATAAAATATCCATGACTTATATCTGCCCTACATCAAAATATGTTCTGCAATTTAGATGGAGCCTTTTTGTGGCAGTAAGCAAAAGAGAGCATTGTAGAAAAAAACTGGAATGACCAAGATATATGGGAGTCCATACCTAAATCTGTATTTTACTGAAATGTACTTACATTGAAATGGTCAGTATAAATGAAGAAATTATTTTCCTATTATATTTGTTTAAATTCAGGCTTTTGGCTGGTAAAAACAAATGAATAGCATTTGGCAGTTACACAATCTATACAACTGGATGCCTCACATACCCCATAAAACTTAGCAACATATGGAACAAATGTTCTTGATTTTCATTCTTCTGCATTTTTTTCAATACCTGATAGTTCCTAATCACTTCTGAAATTAAACAAAATTCCAAATGATTATTACATATAAGTACAAAGTTTAGCATTATAATAAAAATCTAGCACCAATTGCAAGATGGTCTTTATCCAGGAAGATAACAGATTAGTTTTGCTGAAAATCATATTCCAAAGTATTTCTTTTTCCATGCTGTCATCATCCCAATGCTAAATCAATCTTCGGTAGAGATTTTTAAAAGGCATAAAAATATATGTACAGTATATGGCAGGGGAGCAAGGGAACTTAACTAGAATACTAATGACCTTTTACACTTTTTAACAGTTATGGGCCTCTGGTCTGGATTTCTATAAATGATAAATTTATAAATAGAATATGTTCTGCATACTGTTCCTACGTTATTTTTCAAGTGAAAGTTGACCTGTTGTCCATTACTAGTTCTCAGCTGTGATAATCCATTTACTCTGATTTTAACCTGAAAAAAAAACCAAGCAGATATATTAGAAAGAAAATATACATAATATTTTGTCCAGGTTTACTGGAAAATAATTTGACCCCCTTGTCTTTGTAGGAGCCCCTCAAATATTGGAACAGTGCTATCATGTCATCCCTAGTTCTTCTTTTCATTATACTAGACATACCCAATTTCTGTTCTTCCAGCCCAATCATTTTTGTTGCTCTTTTCTGCACTCTTTCCAGAGTCTCAACATATTTTTATATTTTTTAATCTGTCTGTCTGTCTGTCTGTCTATCTATCTATCTATCTCTGACCTGTAATTCTTTAGTTCTGGTTTCCAAAGTACAGCCTATACTTCTACAATGAGATGAATGCATAAAGTTTCTACTAGGCCACAAAGTCACACGAACAATACAGAGTCATGTACAATCTACACAGTCATGCACACTCTACATGGGCTATAGATTGTACATGACATATAGAGTAATGTACATCCTACATGGACTGTAGAGCTTTCCCCAAATTAGTGCATTTGTTATTCAAGAAGTAATGGAATTGAAATTCAACATGTTTGGGGGCCCTGGCATAGGAAAGGCTTACTGTGGCCAAACAAAACATGATAGCAACAATATAAATGTGTGTCTTCATATGCATGAAAAAAGACGAACATTTCTAAACGAAAATGCCCTCCAGCCTTTTAATAGCCCTTTTCTACAAGTGAGCCTAAATCAATTGCCCAAGCAATGCTAATGTCTTCTTGGACACCAATGAAATAAGCTTCTGACTAAATTCCATATTTTCTCATTTATCTTTCAACTAACCATAACATTAATGTCTGATCTGCACATCTGTAAGATTGCACTCATTCATTCCATTACTGACTTCAGAAATGAAGCAAAGTTTCCTTGCATTTCAGCAGAAAAGAAGTAAAAGAGGTAATGTCATCATCAGCATTCTGGTGATACCAAATCCAAATACACCGGATGTTACTCAACAATTTCCAATGGCCACATCAAATGGGATTCTCTAATACCTCTTTTTAAAATAATTATAACCAAGCCATTATAAAATTATGTTCCCCAGCTGAAAGCAATTCAGGATATTCTGGTTGAAACCTGCCAAAATGCTCAGCAATATGGAGAACACTACTTTGCTGTCAAATTCCTAGCATAGATAGTCCTCCAAGAGGACTAAATTGTGTGCTCCATGAGCCCTAAAGGCTGCCTATAGATAATCACACTGTGGCAGATTATCTTTCTACACATATCCACACTGTGCAACCTCATATAGATTTGATGCAACCCATACTGCATTATATGCGGAATATACTAGTATCCTTCCAATATGCATTATGGCAGTTTATGCAGGAAAGTTAAGTGTATAATTCTTTTTGCTCCTAGTCTTAAAGGCAGTCCAGTTTATCATTCCTGTTATATATAAAGCAAAGTATAAGACAATTTTATACAGTTGTTTTAAGTGTCATTTGAAACTGACCTTTCTCGTGAGCGCATGTTCAATTTTCTTCATGAATCTGGATCTGAGCATTCTTGGAGCCCAAAAGCAACTTATCAGAAGCCTTTGTTATGGTTGTAGAATACGTTTGGTTGAGTTGTTCTTTGTCACAACGTTGATTAAATAATTTCTCATCCTGGTTGTGCAGACTTCCACAATTTCTTTTACTTCTATGCAAGAAAGTCATCCTAGAGTCTTTTTTTTTACCATGTAATTTCTTTGAGCTGTTCACTTTTAATTTTTTTAAATCAGCACACTTCAATTGCAAAACTGAATTCCGTGGACCTTTCTTGTCTTTATTTATGGCAATCTTTGGTTCAGAGATCTTCGGAATGGAGAGCAGATCATAAACAATATGTGAATTTGGTGGCTGAAGGTCAGCACAACTAGCTGATCCAAAGGATGCAGTTTTAGAATACAAAGCACAACCAGAAGCAACCAATACATCTGCCGCATTATTTTGCTCACAAAAAACATCTACCTCTAGCTTCAGTCCACAATGAGGCTGTTTGAACTGGAACGTGAGACCTTGTCTACCAAGAAATTCTTGAATTTTAAGTCTGGCCTCATCATTCCAATGTTTCCCATCAGCAGGTGTCACTCCAAACAATGAGCAAGGATAGGTTAATCGTGGTAAACTAGCTAGCTTTTCTGGGACAATCTTCAGCTTAGAGGCATGAGAGATGGGAAAGGGAGATGATAAACCATCATCATCAATAAAAGTAAGTATTAATGTACTAGAGTCTTTGAGCACTTCAGAAACTTCAACTCTGTTCCAATTTTCATTAGATCCATTTTTTATTAAGCAGCAGGCACCAGGAATTACACATTCTTGTGGCATAGTTGGGAGGTTTTCTGGAAGATTAGAGAGCATTTTGAACAAGTCTTTCAGAGTTTTAAATGAATCTTCTAACTGGATACAGAAGTTTGAAGGATCAGTGACTGATGTGACAAATCCAGGATAGTATCTATTCTTCTGAAATTGTGCCCATGAAATTGAATTTGACTTGGCTGATATATCAAGTAATTTGCTGACATTATCTGTCTCTAATAAGTTATGTCTGTTTAATTTTGTTTGGTTATATATTTGACTCCAATATTCCAAAAATAAAATTCCATCTATTAAAAGATCTACTTCCCAAATAAGCTCAGATTCTAAGTATTTTAAAAATATAATCTTTATCTCACAATATTTTACCTTCTCCATCATTTCCTCAAAAGACAAATCACTTAGATTTCCAATCCAAATCCATTTACAAAGCACTGCATTCCTGGGAATACACCTTATTTTTTCACTCAGCACATGTATATCATGTAGTGACACCATTTCATATTTTCCTACATCCACAAAAAGAACCAACGAACATTCCTCTTTCACATATTTTTCAATAACTTCAGATCGATACCATCTCAAGGATTCTTTTGATCTTACTAAACATTCTAATCCTTCTCTAATTTCTTGCATAGCAATAAAAGAGTTGTTCTCTACCTCTTGAGCAACCAGTACATTTAAATTGAGCACTGTTTGTGCATCCTTAGTTAACTTCACATAGAAGTTCCCATTACTTGAAATATGACCAATTTCAACTATTTCCATCTGTCCCGGCTTTATATTTTGGTAGCCAATCTTAGTAGATCTGATTTTAATGCTTTCACATAAAGTTTGACTTTCTGATTGTTTACCTGGATCATTACTAACAGTTTCTGAATCTATTGTTGGGAGCTGTTTCATGTTGTGGTCAAAGTTCAATGAAAGTATGTTCTCTATACCTAAAAGGATTTCTCTCTCCATTAATTTATCAGATATAGATATTCCATGACAAATTATGTCAACTTCCCACTGTTGGTCATACTGTTGTAGAAACTCAATCATGATTGGCTGATTGTTGACCTCACTGATAAAATAAGCATCCATATCAGTATTCCAGTTTTTATTTGAAAACAAGCACTTTGCTTTAATAAGGAAGCAATGTATGCTGAGTCTTGGTAAACTGAGTAAACACTTTTCAATTTTGTAGATATCTTTTGAATTCACAGTTGCTATGTTACCATAATCAATAAACTCTACTTCAAAAAACTTATTAGCTAGGACTTTTCTGACTAAAGCTCTGTATATGCAACAATCACCTTCATACTTTGCTAAAACAACATCATCTTTCTCAACTTCAGTTTCTATTTCTGACTCTTTTACCAGTGTTTCTCTATTCAGTTCCTCAGCAAGTTGCACAATTTTATTTTCATCCTCTGAACGATGAACATAGAAACTTGAAAGATTAGCTACGTAAGAAATGTAACCCGAGACTTTAGAATTTAGAAGAATATCAAGTTGAGGAAGATCTGTGTACTTTTGCTTAGTCTTGTTGCTTCTTTCTTGTCCTAAAGTGTTTAATTTTAGCATATGTAATCCAGTTCTTTCATTTTTAATTTTCTTTGACTGTACACAAAGGCGATCAATAGTGTCAGTATTGGGTTCTTTGTGAGTACTTTCATATCTGTATCTCAAAACTTTTTTCAATATGGCATCTGAAAAATCCAAAGTGAAAGGAAACTTTGCAGGTCTACTACCCTGTTTCTGTTGATCAATTACTATTTCGTTTCTATATTTAACATGTAACTTATCATTGCCTGCTTTTGTTTGCTGTCCAATTTTGTTACTTTTAACTTGTTTTTTTTCTATATCCAACTCTATTTTATAAGCCCTATGTTTATTCCCAACACATTTTGTAAAACCCTTTTTAATATCCTTTGGGATCGGATCATGTTTTTTTTGCCTTAGTAAGTCTTTAATCTTTCCATTTATTTGTAGTTCTCCATCATACAATTCCATACCAAACTGCCCATCAGATTCTCTAGATACTATTATGGCCTTCAACTCTTTTTCCAAATAATTTCTTTCAAACCATACTTTTATTTCAGATGGAATTTCAACATCCTTTAGATCTGATAAGTAACACTTAATAGCTTGCATAGGTGTGAACATTAATTCTGAAGCACTGTTTGGAATAGGAACCAGTTCCTCTTTTGCCACCAACTCTTCATTTCCAAAGTCCACAAAATATACCGGGCAGAAATCTGATGATTCTACAGGAGATGCTAAAGCTCTGTAGAAGACGCCATCCTCAAAATATTTTGCTATGCATAAACTGTGAGTATCTATTTGGATTGCGTGGCTTGATTTCTGGCTAATTTCTGAAATCTTTTTAAGTACCTTGTCCATCTCATTTGCATTTCTACTTAACTGGCAGTAGAATTTTGTAGGGCTATATATATAGGATACATACACTTTCTCTTCATTTCCAACTTCCATATTAAAAGATGAATAATAAAAGCTACAGAGAGAAAATGGTGTTATAAGAGATTGAGCACATTCAAAAGCGTAAATTTGTGCATGGCCACTTTCAAAGAGAAATTGCCTTAAACTAGTAAATGGAGTCTTCAAATCAACAATGTAATATAAATAGTTGGGAGTCTTAAAAACCAGGGCACAAATTGAACAAATCAGTTGTTCATTAGCAGATGAAACAAATTTTTTAAAATCACTGCATATCTCGGCAGTCCAAATATAGGGATCAAATATTAAGGATTCAGTGACACTATTAAGACAACATCTGAATGCTTGACATTCCAAAATTAGGAAGTCTGGATGAATAGCTTGAAGATCTTTCAACAAAACTCTTTCCCTGTTACCATAGTCTACAAATATTACATCAGTTTCAATTTTGGATACATGTTTCAGTACAACAGCTCTGTACCATTTTCCATCTGTAGAATATTTCACAACACAGGCAAGCTTTCCACTTTCATAAGGTCTTTTTTGAGTGTTGTAAAAATTCTGAATTTGTTCCATCATATTATTTAGCTCAGGTAGCTTATTTTGTATTTGGCATAAAAAACTGCCTGGTGAAATAATATGACAACATACAACATCAAATACACAACCTGGTTTAAATCTGTACTCTTTATAGCATTCTACTCCATCTGTTTTCCAAACCATTTGCCCATATTTATTGGAAAGTATGTTTTTCCACAGTGGAAAAATGGTAGCATTCCCTTTTGTCACAACATGAGTATTAAGCGTTTTATTCTCCTGAGTAGTTTTAGGTATCAGTATTTTATTCTTCTGAAAAGATGTTTTACTTATTCTTTCTCTATTTTTGTATTTTTCTGAGCAGTTTCGTTGAAAGCCCCTTACTGTTTTCTTAAATGAATCTTGTTTTACCTCCCAATATTCTGCACATCCTGCTTCAACCATAAGCCTGAGAACGTCAGTATGCTTGGAGCCATTCATACACTGCACACTGACAATGTAATTCTCCTTTTGTTTTGCAATGACATGCAGTGTGATTAGTTTGTCAACCACGGTTGTTTTAAAGAAATCTATTTCTTTTTTAATCCATATATCTTCAATTGGAAATGCATTAGCAAGTGTACAGCACACGGCTAACGCTGGTAATTCTTGAAGCTCTGGAAGCAAAATCTTCACATCAAACAGTGGCACTGTGTCAGTGTTCCCAAAATCTAAAAAATAAACATCAACATTATTGTCTATGATTTGTCTAATGACAGCCCTATAAAAACACTTATCCTTACTATATCGTGCACAACATAGTCTTCCAGGCTCTGGGTTTTCTAGAATTTTATCACTGACTTCATTTCCATCATACACATCTTCAATTTTCTTCATTAAAGCTTCAAACTCATCTAAGAAATCATTTGTTTGCACCCAGAAGTTTGATGGATTCAAAACATAAACTGCAAAACCAACACAAACTGAACCTATTTTCATTTCTGCTCTTTTGTAAGGAACAGTTAAAGGGGAGCACAGTAAATGAGTATCCTTTTGATTTGAAGAATAACTTGATAGTTGAGTAGTATTGTAAATCTTCTCTGCCAAGTTCATACTAGAATTTTGTACATTCCCACTTGCACAAGAGACTTCCATGTTGTGTTTTGGATCCACATCATTTTCCCAAGATAGATTTTCACTTGTCTGTGTTAATGTGCATTTATGTAATGTAACATAATATACGTGCTCTTTACTATTGAACAGATCTATGTGGACCAAAATAGCCTGTTGTGTTAATAGAGTGTCTTTAAATTCTTCTAGCTGAGCATTTCTTTCTGTTCCATCCTGATCACTAAGACATGATAAAGCACAAGGAAATGAAAACATAGGTACTGAAATAAATTCTGGTGGAAGCTTAAAAATATACTCAGAAGACACAACTTCATGGTTGCCAAAATCCATAAACCAAACCTTCACTTTATCAGAAAGTAGCTGTTGCATTACTCCTCTCTGCCACTGACCGTTTTTTTGTCTAGCTGCACAAAGAGCTCCAAAATTGTCACAAGATGGAAGTTTTATTCTGCTGATAGATTCGTAATAGGAAAACATGTCTCTTGTCAATCTATCCAGATGTACCTGTTGGCGAAGTAACTGGCAATAAAACTTACTGGGGCTAACTGCTACTGATATTTTTACTTTTTCTACAGCACCAACAGTCAAAATTGGTTGAAGATTTCTTAGAACTTGTGGAATATTTGGTTGAGTTCCAGCATCACAAGTACGTGGGCTTGTACATTTCTGTTGCGATAAATTGGGCATTTGTTTACAAAGTGGCTCATGTGGAAATTCAGTTAACATTTCAACAATAAGACGGAAAGTATCTACATCAACAAGTTTTCCAACTCTGAATTCAACCACATCAGTAGCAATTTTGGGCACGCCAAGAAGAAATATTTGGTTTGGCAGAATGGCTTGTATATGACCTTTAATCTGCAAGCCTATCAAAGATGAAAAGTAATTAAAAGCTTTGGGTGTCCATTTTTCTTCAATTGGAAGCACATTTGCAAAAATCCCATAAACCATCTTTGGAGGAAGTTGAAATAATTCATCAATGGGAGATGCAAGGTGAGTTTCAGGCACTGCCAATATTTTCCCATTGTCCATAAAATGTACTTCATAGGTATTATGTCTTTTTTGTATTACTTTTCCTCTGTACCATTCTCCACCCTCTGAGTCTTTGACTAAACAGAATTCACCAACTGCAACAGAATCTTTCACTTTTGGTACTTGCTGTATTTCTTTTTGCAATATATGATAATCAAGCTCACATTCTGTGTTAAATTGGCCTTGAAATTTTATAAGGACTTCTTTTCGATTGTAGTATATATTAGTTACCTTCACATCTACATCTAGAAATTTTGTTGATGAAGATGAATCCATCCCACCTGAAAAACCAGTATAAAATTTAACATATTGTTAAATGTTTATTTTTCATTTTAACAGAACTTGTTTATAAACAATTTCAATTATATTGACACAATCATATGTAATGGAGTTGTTACAATCACATCTATTATCAGCTAAAGAGATAGTTCTGTTGAACACCAAAATATGCAGAACTTCAGACTGACAGATTTTAAAAATAACTTGAATGATTTAATAGAATATGAACAAGCTGTATGCTTGGGCATCCCTTCCCTTCTCTCATGATTCCCTCCTCTCATGACATTACCTGATACAGGTAGTCCTCAACTTACAACAGTTCATTTAGTGACTGCTCAGAGTTACAAAGGCACTGAAAAAAGTGACTTATGATGACTTTTCACACTTATGACTGTTGCAGCATCCCCATGATCTCAATTTACATTTGGATGCTTGACAACTGGTTCATATTTATGATGGTAGCAGTGTCCCAGGGTCATTTGATTATATTTTGTGACTTTCTGACAAGCCAAGTCAAAAGGGAAGTTAGATTCACTTAACCAGGTCACTAATTTAGCAACTGCAGTGATTCACTTAACAAATGTGGCAAGAAAAGTCATAAAATGGGGCAAAATTCACTTAACAAATTTCTCACTTAGAAACATAAATTCTGGGCTCAATTGTGGTCGTAAGTCAAGGACTACCTGTATAGGTTCTTTTAGTTGGATAAAGTTGTGCCACTAAATTAGAAATGGAAACATTTCAGGGGGGAAAGCAGGAAGACTATGATAGGGTGCATTCACACAGAGTACTTTTATAATTCAAGTGTAGCCTGATAATAATTAAATAATGCAGCTATTATTACTTTTAAGCCATAATTTGTGGAACAAGCAACAAGGTAAGGTCCCCACAGCGTATTGTTAAATATAATAAAATAGGCCAGACTGTGATATGCCAGTTCAGCTAGCTACAAACTATCTTCACAATTATACTTGGCCTGACAAATCTTTGTGAGCGCAATGCCCGTGCATTAAATATTAGTTTAGTATTGGACTTTCAACACATTCTCATTTAAAATGTACTATTACAAAGTATCTTAAGTTTCTCTTTAGACTTATTTATTCATCAAGTTTATATGGCTATCCACTTCACAAAAAAGTGACTTAGGGCGGCATATAAATAAACCAGTTAACGTCCAAAAACATCATTCAGAAAAAAATAATAAAAATTGCAATTAAAGGCTAAAAAAGGGAGCAGATTATCCACAACAATGGAACCACCTCAGTACCAGTGGCAATCACCTCAGTATTAACTCTTAATTTCACATACTGAATTTGCCATCTAACGAAACAATTAACAAAACGCCAGCAGAGGAAAACAAGCTTAAGCACACACACAAATGCACAAAACGCCTCGTTTGAAAAGACGGTGAACGTACAGACCTCTTTGTCTTCAAAGTATTATCTAAAGTTCTTGAAACAGCCAGTCTCCCGCTTATTTGCAGTATCAATGACTCCTGCTTATAGTGGCTCTAAGCTGGCTAATGGTCTTTTTTTTTTTTTAATCACAACTGAACTTGCAGAAATAACGAGATACTTTTGCTCCTCTATCCCTTGAACAGCAAAAGCCTGAAAGTCAACTTAACAGGGTCTCTCACAGCTGTTCGTCCCAAGGTTTATAAAGAGAATTCAGACGGGGGGGGGGACTTCCTTCCATCCAAATGGGTAGTAACCAATGTTACTACAGTGAGCGACGCCGGCTTCCTTCAGAGGTTTGTCCGAATGCCGCGGGGTGAGAACGCAACCGCGCCCGCAGCCTCCGACCGAAGCCACCTTTGCAGATCCGGCAAGCGGCGGAGGAAGCAGCGCTGCAGCGGGAAGGAGCGGGACGGCGGCGGCGCCGCAGCTGCCCCCTGATTGGCAGTTTTTGAAGGCGGGGCAAGGCCGGGCGCGTGGGGCGTGGCTAGGGCGCGGCGCAAGAGGCAGAGCGGGAAGATGGAGCCTTTGGATAGGGCGAGCGTGCGGCAGCTGCGCGGCCTGTGGAGGCGTTTTTCACTTTCAGTTTCATTTCGATCAAATGTAATTTTTTTGGGTCCCGTCACGGCAACGGGATGGACGTTGCTGCCACAAAGAAGAGGGGACGGGGTGGGGGGAAGTGAACTTATTTTCCAAATAAGGCACCAGAAGGCAAGACAAGGAACAATGGATGGAAGCTACTTAAGGAGAGAAGGAACCTGGAATTAAGGAGAAACTTCCTAACACTGAGGACAATTAGCCAGTGGAACAGCTTGCCTTCAGAAATTGTGGGTGCTCCATCACTGGGGGTCTTTAAGAAGAGACTGGACAGCCATTTGCTTGAAATGGTATAGGGCAGGGGTCTTCAAACTGGGCCCTTTTATGACTTGTGGACTTCAATTCCCAGAATTCCTCAGCCAGGCACACTGGCTGAGGAATTCTGGGAGTTGAAGTCCACAAGTCATAAAAGGGCCAAGTTTGAAGACCCCTGGTATAGGGTCTCCTGCTTGAGCAGAGGGTTGGACTAGAAGACCCCCAAGGTCTCTTCCAGCTATTATTATTATTATTATCATCATCATCATCATTATTAGTTTGCTTTTACTTTGGAAAAAATAAAGAATTCGTTATCTCTGGTCAGATTTTTGTTTTCATTCTGCTCAAACATTTCCTTACATATTATCTCTCAGCAAAGGGCTGTAGGTTGTTAATTTTCAGTGATAGTTACAAGAAAAAAAATATGTACTTCAGTCCATACATATTGTTATAATTTAGCCCATACCAGGTAATGCTGGAGACGAAGCCCAGCAGCCTTGAAATAATCTCAAAAACATTTAAAAACCATGTATTAGAGAAGCATTAGAGCAGGGGTGACAAACTGCTGGCCCACTGGCTGGATGCATCATAGCAAAACCACGCCCACCCCATTGCCAGCAATGGCAAAAAAGTCACAATACATCACAACACGTCAAGTGACGTTGCAAGTTTGACACCCCTGCATTAGATTGATTGTTAGTAAGAATCCAGATGTTTCCTGTAAGGTCTTAATAACAGAGTGTCCCACTGTATTTGCAAAAATTGTTTTTTAGGGTTTACTGTAGATGAGTTTTAAACAGAAACAAAAACATGCATATCAAAAATCAGATATAAACTTGGTGCAATTTGGGTAATCTTTCTTGAGCAGATGGTGATGTAGAAAGCTATTTAAAGTTAGACTCACTTCATGTTACATGATTGATCAGTTTGATGTTGTCTCCATCTCAGTCATTTTTTTTAAGCTACAGTCCCAAACATTTTAAGACTAATGATTGAGCCTCACCATTTTGATCATTCTCCTACATTTTTTCAGCTCTATTATATACTTTTTCAAATGTAACCACAACTATACAGAGTATTCCAGATGCGGAAATGCCATAGATTTGCATAAGAGCATTACAATGTTAGCATTCTTCTTGACTGTTACGGCTATTACTTTATAGGGTTATGTGGATAATTTTTACTTTAGAGGGTTATATGGATAATTTCAACTCTATTTTCTGCATCAGCTTAGAAAGTTCAGAATGCCCCAGAAGCTGCTGATATAGTTCTACAGAGTCTGTCATATGTACTACTATAACTGTCTGGTACAGCAACCAAAGAGGACATGTACAAACATCAATGGATAGTTAGGACTGCAGAAAAAACAATTACAACCAGCCTGCCTTCCATTCAGGAACTGTATACTGCACGGGTCAGAAGGAGGGCTAAGAAAATATCTACAGACCCCTCACATCCTGGACATAAACTGTTTCAACTCCTCCCCTCAGGATGCCACTATTGCATACCAAAACAACTAGACAAAGAAAGTTTTTTTCCCTCATGCCATCACTCTTCTGAACACCTAATTCCCACAGTACTTTTTTATATCTAAGTATATTTACCCATGTAGTAAGGCTGTATTACTATTATCCTTCTCATCTTTTCTACTGTCTTCTCTTATTGGTATCATTATTATGATTATTACTTTATTCTTTTGTATGTACACCAGAGACAAATTCCTTGTGTGTCTAATCACACTTGGCCAAATGAACTATTCTATTCTATTCTATTCTATTCTATTCTATTCTATTCTTATCAAGTTCTCCAATCTCCATTATATTGCTTTTGCTTTTTATAGTGCATTATAATGTGCTTTTGCTATTATTATATTTTTTGGTCTTTGACAGATAAAAGTTAAGTAAGATATTCCAAATGGTGACATAGAATAAATTTGTATGAGAGCATTATAACATTTTTATTTTCATTTACTTTCCAAATGCTGCTGTATACTTAATCAGCATGTTCATTGGGCTGCCTATTACAACCTTAAGGTCTTCAGAGAGCTTAGATTTCATCAGCGTACTGTATATATGAAGTTAGGGTGTTTTACCTCAGGGTGCATCACTTTACATTAAGTTGTGTTATCAACTGGTTCACCTTTCATCCCGTTTAAAGGTATCCTTCTGCAGTCCTTCAATAGCTTTGGTTTTTTATCAGTCTACAGAATTTATATTGCCTGAAATTTGGTCAGCACACTGCTTACCCCAAGAGAAGATAATTTATAAGAAGTTTTAAAAGCACCATTCTGAATGCAGATCCTCTAGAAATGCCACTTCTTAATAATATCTATTGAGAAAATTGCCCATTTATGCCTACATTTAACTTTTTGTAACCATTTAGCAATCCATAAAAAGACACATTACCTTATTCCATAACTGCTAAATTTACTCAAAGCCTTTAATGGGGAATATTGTCAAAAGCTTTTGAAAATCCAAATATTCACAGTTAACCTTGTAAACAAGACATAATATTTTGCCTTCTGCATTATTACAGGGAAGTTATTCTAAAATCCCATTTGAGAAACATGTCTGCCCATGAGGAACTGGAGACGTTGAAATAATGCCATGTGTGTTATTTAATTGTACTTTCTATACATATATTCGTAACACCTATATCCTGCCTCTTTTCCATCAGTACCCTGGACGATATGACAAAATGTAGATGCCTGTCCTTTTCTTGGATTGTAAATAATTTGTAACTCAGATTGTAGCAAAACATTGTGCAGAAATTATGAAAAGTGGGCATCAATTGCTGAGAAGTCTCCCATAATTGCAATATTTTAATTTCATCTATTAAAATTGCCTGTGTTATTCTAGTTTTATTTAAGACTTTTTAGCTGTTTTCAGTTGTACCTTTTAACACTCTCCTTTGTCTATAATAAAGATTTGTTTGCTTGTTCACTGTCAGTGATCATCTCCGTCCATGTGTCTGCTGAAACCCTCCAAAAACGTTTGCAAGCTCTTCAGGCAGAATTTAAATTGTGGGGTGTATAGGTAGTCCTCATTTAATGACCATTCATTTAGCAACCACCCAAAGTTACAGTGGTGCTGAATGAATGGTTCTTACACCTGGACTCCAAAGTAATTGCCATTGCAGAACCCCTTGGTCACGTGATCAAAATTTGGCATTTGGCAGCCTGTCCACAGTTAAGATCACAAGGATGCTTCAATTCCACCTATCTTTCCCACCACCACCACCATCTCTGCCTTTTTTGGCTGCCATGCACAGTGGTACTCCTCGGTGGTAGTTCTAAAGCAGACTTCAGTAGTCTCAGCTGGATGCCCCAACCCAGATCTCTACTTCAGCCCCAGTGCTCCAACTACTGGGGGGTGCTGCCTCAAGCCCAACACTGTGGCCAGCCACTCCAGCACAAAGCTGCAATCCCCCCCCCCCAGCTTTTCACAGTAATCTGATTCCTTTTAAGAAAAAAAATGATAGCGTCAAAATATAATTTAAAAATCATTTTTATTAAATATAAGAAAAGGGGAAATGTAAAACTCCCTTTTTAATTTTAGGGAGTTAAATGTCAGCAATTATAAGTGGATTCAGTGAAGTATTTAGCATCCATAACTTTGAACAGCAGCTTAAAAGCCAATCTCCTACAGAAGATAAGTAAGATTGCTGGGCAGCATATGCAATGAGTCACCAGCTCACTTTTGTCTGGAAATGCTCCAAATTACACACACAAAAAGAACCACACAATCCCACGGAGCATTTGTAGCCAGCATATATCTAGAAACAATAAGGATAGATACTCTACTAAAATTTCAGAGGCCTTACAGCATGTAATTATATGCATATTAAAATAAAGCATAAAATTCTGATGGGGAGTTCTAGCTAAACCCATATAATTTGAAGATAAACTGATAAGGAATAATTATTTTCTGCTATTGTTTCTATTCTCTCTTTCCTTTTAGTTTCAGAATGATCTTCCTTCATCTCTCCCAGAAATTTCTTCAGAGATCTCTCTACTTAAGTAGAGACTGAAGAGCAAGTTGACTATAGAATTCCTTCCTTCCTTCCTTCCTTCCTTCCTTCCTTCCTTCCTTCCTTCCTTCCTTCCTTCCTTATTTAAAACATTTATAGTCTTATACCCAATTCTGGGTGTTTCCCAATCACGTTAAAACAACATATAAAACCATATTAAAACTATAAAACCAAACAGTCTCCTTTTTCAGAGATTTACTACCTCCATCTTTGCTTCCTTATGTTCAGGATCTTTTCTGATCTCCCCCAGATCTGCTTTCTGAAAAAAACTTAGTAAAGAGATTTATCTAGATACATGGTGCCCTTCTTGTCTATTCATTACAACTTGGTTTGCTCTTTCTTACTTTATGGAATACATCCCAAATGAAACCAAATTATTGGGATTTCAAAAACCCTCCAGGTACTATGAAGAGATGTATCATTTTAGTCTTTTCATTATCCATTCCCTCATTTTTAGAAGTTGCCTTTTGTAACCAGAGATTTCCATTTTATTATCAACCAATTTCCCAGTTAGTAAAGTATTGGAGAACAAGTTTTCAGAAACCATAAAGATCAAAGAGCTTTCTGCTGACAGGACTAAAAAATAAATACCTTTTTTTTTCTTAAAATGTGAGCAAGAAAATTAGAGAAATTTACCTAACTTTATTAAAATTCATATTAACCCTGGAGTATTTCACAGAAACTGGTGTTTGGATTTAACCTGCATTCTTCTTGCTTGTTTGAATGTTTTCAGATTCATGTGGGAGAGGTTATATTGACATACTGTAGTGGTAAGCCATTTATTATAAATTCTATTATATCCTGTGTGATATCCTTGAAAAAGTATTAAGCCCTCAAACAAAACTATATGAGAGTTTTTAGAAGTATGAAAAGCAATCTTGAGAAATCTCTTTGAACCCTATCTTCTGCCAATTTAGAGTTTAAATAACACTCTGAATTCTGCCTACACATTGCTGTCCACATATTAACAATACATATTATTAGGAGTCGATTTCAGACAAGCATGCAAATAACTCCAGGTTAAAACAATGACTCATTATTGTGAGAGTAAATTACAGAACTGCACACATTCTCACATAAATGCAAGCATTAGCAAAACATTCTTAATTGAGTAAACTAAGTATACATAAAGTAGGCTACCAGATCTAAGCTGCAAAGAGCTTTCTTTTGTCTTTACTGCTACCTAATGGTTACCCAGATTTTTTCCCTGTTTATATCTGATACACTGAGAGATTTTGATTGCAAAGCAATACCATGAGTGATAGAGAAAACTACTTTCCTCCAAGTCAGATCAATTGTCCATCTAGTCCAGTACTGACAATAGTGAAGGCAATAGTCCTGATTTTCTGGATTTTAACTACCAGTAGAAACTTTCTTCTGCAAAGCATATGCTCTATTACTGAGTTGTTGTTGTTAATTGTGAAGTCGTGACCGACCCATCGCGACCCCATGGACAACGTTCCTCCAGGCCTTCCTGTCCTCTACCATCTTCTGGAGTCCATTTAAGCTCACGCCTACTGCTTCAATGACTCCATCCAGCCACCTCATTCTCTGTTGTCCCCTTCTTCTATTGCCCTCAATCTTTCTCAGCATTAGGCTCTTCTCTCCAGTGAGTTACCACCTCTTATCTGGGGAGTAGATGCAAGCCCCATCAAACATAGTGAAAGTAAGTGTGTATACAGTTGCAACAGAAATGAAATTCAGGTGATCCAGGCTTTAACATCTTGAAAATTTGGTCAAGAGCCTCTTGATCGAACTTACAGTTTTAAAGTGCTCTGTTGGCAATAAACTCCAGAGAAAATCAATAGAATTTAGTTGGAACAAATGTTTTCTGTAACAGGTCCCAGCCTTTCCACATATAAAAAAGCAACCAGAGGGTCAATAGTATATATTGACTCTGTTGTCCCAGGATTTATTTTTTAAAATTTTATTGCCATTTGACTCAGCAATATAAAATTAGGAAGAGTTCTTTCATTCTGTTGATGAAGAAGGCTTATGTCATAAATTTGCTTGGGATCCAGGTGCTAAGACTGTCGTTTTTTCCTGACGCTGACTAATAATATTATCTCTCTGGAAGTTTGTCAACCATCCCAACCTGGCCAGTTAGAAAAGAAAAGGCTATCGACTCCATTGCTGGTGAAAGAACACTTTACTGAAGCCAAGTAGTTACAGCATAGCAAAGCCGAATCTGATTTTTCATGCCCAATGTATCTGATTAACTCTTCCCTTCTCCCCACCATTCCCTCTGGATATCTCCCATTGTCCAATTACATTCAAACAAATTGTTTTGGTAACAGTCCCTGGCTTGGAAGGCTGGAGGGTGTTGCATTCCATGGGCCTTGGACCAGCAGGCAGCTCTCACAGGATGGCACGATGAGTAGTTTTGATCCCCCCTTATCACAACTCCTTGCGTCCCCGCAGATTCCCCCCTCCCAAATGTGTATGGTAGACCGGCATCTGGCAAAGCATGGCTACTGCAGCAATGATTGTATTTAGGTGGTAGATGTAGAAAGGGGGGAAATGAAAACATCACCTAATTATTTTTACCTGGTATTAATTGTTGACAGTTTGGAAGAAGCAAGAGAAAAGGAGGATAGGAAAGCAAACAAAAGAGGAGTTAAGAAGCCTATTGAAAAAAGAAAAGGCAAACTAATCTCTAAACTATATTTGCAAATGCATTCCAAAGCTTTTGTCACAAAGTTGGGAAAAACATGGAAAATTTTGATGATTATTAAAAAAAGTTCCAATGAAATATTTTCTGTTAGAATAACATATGCAATAAGAAAAACTATAGTGCCTGCTTTCTGGAACAGCATTCCTCAGAAATCTCCCCCTCTCCCCCCCAAAAAAAAACATTTAGAAAGCAATTGAAAACTTGTATGTTCTCCTAAGCCTTGGGACAGCATGATGGCTGTAGCCCCTGTGGGATGTTTTGGTTGTTTATGTACTGTTTGACAGGAATAATCACTCTTTTCAATTAACTCTCTATTTACAAAGAATGGCAGATGGGTAACATTTCCAAACATGATTTCTAAGCCTATCTTGGGACATTTTTAAAATCATTTCCTAGGGACAAAATCTCCATGAAAGCAGTGTCATCCTGTTCAGAGGAGAAACATATGAAGAGAAGGGAATATTTCCTACCAACTGGCTGTAGAAATATTGATTGGATAAAGGAACTGATATAAGGCACAGTAGAAAATAGCTGAGGATTTTTTTTTACCTGCCATTAATCTATTTCCATGCCTTAAGGCAAGCTTAGAGCTTTATGGCTTCTATTCCCAATTTAAGGTTGTGATGTCGCTTAAGTATGCCTTTTACCTTGATTGATCTGTGAGAGTATTTCTGGCAGGTAGAAGGATATATGCAAGCTCTGCTGCCAGAGAGATCTTATGGTTCAGATGACCTCACTGGGTAAAATTGAACACAAATGTATGAACCATAGTGGCCTATGTCATCTGCTTGACATCTGCTGATTGTATAAGGGTACAATTAGTAGCATTTGACTTGTTTCAGAAAAAAAAATCTTACTATATAATCCAAATAAAAAGACTGTGTTTGGTGCATATATGTTGTATGCAAAAATTACTGCCATATAATCCTTATGGACTGCCAGAAAAACTACTATATTCTATACTATATTATAAAAAGAATAATAGCCTTTTGTGTGTGCCATTTCTACAAAGTAGAAGTGATATTGCAAAATGTCATGTTGGGCTGATTGTTTCTTGAGATATTTCTTTGGTTTCGAGCACCATGTGGCTGCAAATAGCATGCAGGCTCTGTGAAAAATCTGGGTTCAAATGTAAATCGGTTACGAGAACCCATTCATTTATTACTGGAACATCTGAATAGGTTGTCTTAATAGCCTATGGTTTGAATAAAGATTATAGGATAATTACCTATGCGGAGCATACGAGAGAGCCAGTTTGGTGTAGCAGATTGAGGCATCAGGCTAGAAACTCAGAGAATGTAAGTTCTAGTCTCGTCTGGGACCCAAGGGTGATCTTGGGCCAGTCATTCTATTTCAGCCCTTGGAAGAAAGCAATGGCAAACCACTTCTGAAAAACCTTGCCAAGAAAACTGCAGGCTCTTGCTCAAGTAGTTGCCAGGAGTTCAGACTAATTCAAAGGCAACCCCTTCCCCTCGGAAAAAAAGATCATATGGAGCCCATGTACCTTGGTATGAATTTGCCATAAGTTGGCTAAAACCAGGAAAATGGTACAACATGGAAGATGAAAGGAAGCAGGAGCATCCTATCCAGGCATCCTCTTGTCAAGAAATCCCAGGAATCTTCTGCTGCTACATCTCAGGGTGAACTAGCAACATAGACTGCAGCAAACAGGAAGTCCTCAACTTACAACAATTCATTTAGTGACTGTTCAACGTTACAACGGCAGTGAAAAAAGTGACTTATGACCATTTTTCACACTTACAACCATCGCAGCATTCGCATGGTTATGTGATCAAAATTTGGACAGAAATTTTGGGCTCGATTGTGGTCATACGTTGAGGACTGCCTTTAGTCAAGGTGCTTGTAAAGATCAGAAGAGAATGCAAAGCTTATCTGGCAACAAAACATCCAGCCCAGCGAAAGGCTGCAAAAGGCTATGCACTGCCTACGTATAAACCAGCATGGTTTATCATACATTGTAGAACATGGCATGTTTTTGTATGAAATATTATGTGTGAATGAGGGCGGGGGGGAGGAAGAAGCCAACATGGTGACAAACAAACTAAGCAGCTCCAGACATAAGCTCCTGGCTTGTGACAGGCCAAAAGGCCCAAGGTCCATTCCTGGAGCATAGATGGTCACAAGATTTGAGATATTCATACTAGCCTCATCTCATCTTTATTGCATAAATACTCAGGGAGCACAGAACAATTCTATACCTCCCTGATGCTTTCAGATACTAACTTTACTACAACATAAAATGTTGTAACAGCGCTTAAAAGCCACCAGTCTTAGTGAGCATCTAGTTTGTCATACTAGTTTTCCACATACTAAATCTTTATGCTCCCCTACATCCATCTAATATTCCTATCCTTCTATCAATATTCCTTTTAGACTTTTTAATATATACATTCTGTGTCATATTTTAACTTTTGTATAATTACTTTGATGAACAGAACAGAACAGAACAGAACAGGAGAACCTATACCATTTCAGACAAGTGACTGTCTAGCTCAGGGGTGTCAAACTCAATTTCATTGAGGGCCACATCAGCATTGTGGTTGCCCTCGGGGGGCGGGTGGGTGTGGCCAGGGTGGGTGCAGCCTACTGGGTGGGCGTTGATGGAGTGGGTGTGGCCTACTGGGTGGGTATGGCCAGCTCTACATCGTTCGCGTCAAGGGTGCCTGTGGGGGCCTGGGCAGGAGTGGGACAGATCTGAGGGTCTCTGGCAGAAGGGGCAAGCGCCAAGGCATGGTCCAGGGGCAAGCGCCAAGGCATGGTCCATTTCTTCATTCCTCACAAAGGGTGACACCTTCCCAGCATGCACCCAGGGGGCGGGGCCGACACAGCAGGGACTGGTTCCTCGCTGTTTCCAGACAGCCTTGTGGAGCTAAGACTGAATGCGTTTCAGCATAGATGGCCACCACAAAATTGTACATTGGCTTCCAGCTGGCCTGGGCCAGGGCCAAGGCAGCGAGGGCCATTCCCTCACTGTTTCCAGGATGGCTTCGCAGGCCACATGAAACCACTTCGCGGGCTGCATCCGGCCCCCGGGTCTTGTGTTTGACATGTCTGGTCTAGCTTCTTCTTAAAACTCTCCAGTGATGAAGTGCCCATGCTTTCTGAAGGCAAGCTGTTCCACTGGTTAATTGTCCTCACTGTTAGGAAGTTTCTCCTTAATTCCAGGTTGCTTCTCCCTTGGTCAGTTTCCAACCATTGTTTCTTGTCCTGCCCGCTGGTGCATTTTTCTATGTATTTTCTATGCTTTTTAACCCTCTATATGCTGTCTTTGACCATAATAAAGATTTGATTTGATGTTCTGAATGCCTTCTTTCTAAAGCAGGCTTACCAATGGAATAATAATAATAACAGCAATAAAAAAGCATGAATTTCAAAAGGACAGAACTGAATTTTTATCGTAATCACTTTTCTCTGGGGGTTTCTTTTGTGAACTTAAGCCACTAGATGGCAGGCACATGTTTACAAAAAAAAATGTTGATAGAGATACAGAGGGCTTGAACATGCTTCAAAGAGATATTTTAGTATTCGTGTTTAGTGTATTTTATAAAATATAAAATACAAAAGCTGTATATGTGCTACTTTTTTGTCATCTCTGTGATGGGAGATAGGAGTCAATCCTCATCTGTTTTCCTATTTTATAGGATTTACGGGTCCCATTGGTGCTGGTCTGTGTTTTTTTGTTTTTGTTTTGCCTCTTTATATGAGACCCAGTTCTTACTACACCAAGACACAAACACAGTGTTTTTGTGTTGCAGAGCCTATAGAAATGGCTGCTGTAAAATAAAACTAAGAGAAGCTGCATAACTTCATCGCATGTTCCTCATGAAGACAGAACCTGCATTTTTCATTTAATATCTGAGGTAACCTCCAGATAAATTAAGTTGGTTAACCCTGGGAATTAATATTAGAAGGGTCACACAGCAGTAGCAGTTATTTTAATTATATCTATTGCCTTTACCAAAACTGTATACTCCCATTGTTTTTTTTCTTTCTTTTTTTATATATTTTTTCTATTTTTTAACAGTAAGTTATCCAGACACCAAGAATCAGGCAGCCTCCAAATTATGCAAATACAGTAAATGAAATGAACTGTTTGGGAAAAATTATATAAGCAGTTGAACTTTTGCTCCTACAAATTTTAAATAACCATTTGGCTGTTGTTTGGTAATAGTAAATGGAGTAGCATCAGCTAAAAGGTCCTGAGTTCAAATTTCATCTCAGCCATTAGCTTATTGGTGACTTTTGATAAGGCAGTTTTTCTCACGTGCTCCATACCCATCTGTAATACAGCTGTAACAATCTACCATAGAAGGATTATTAAAATGCTTCACAGAGAAAACTATTTTTTTCTATTTGGGCATTGCATATCCATCACTTCTCTATAAAAAGAATTCTCCATGAATTATTCCCATAGTGACAGTTTGGGCTTGGCTGGGCTGAAAGAAAATGACCAGTCCATAGTGATCCAGCTAACCTTTATCTGACTGAATACAATTTGTCCAACATACAATTTTTCTCTTTTTATCTCTCACTATTATAACTAGATTTATTTGATAATCTAGGTTCATTGAGTCTCCTCTCCCCTTTAAGTGTTTTGTTTAACCGTTCTTAATAGTATTATTTGATCAGAAAGTTGGATACTTCAACGTTAAATAATTTATGATCAAGTTAAAGCATTTCTAGGATAGATGGTTGAGAGAGACTTTCTGTTCCAGGAACTGTGTATTTATTTCTTTTCTCTGTTTTCTGCTACCAGTGAATAGGAAGACTTTTCCACTTATCCCATGACTATTATGTTTCCCCCGGAGTTTTCAGGGAGGGACTGGTATAACCAAGTAAACAAGGATTATTCCAATCTGTGCAGTTGTTGACACAAAGAACTCTGAATCCCTAGATTAATTCTACATTCTCCAAATTGTACATTTGTAGAGAATTCTGTAAAAATAAAATATTTTCATTATTACTGAGCACCTAGGTAGGCTATGTAATTGTACATGTCCAAATGTCCAAATTGTACATCTGTAGAGAATGCTGGAAAAATAAAATATTTTCATCATTATTGAGCACCTAGGTGGGCTATATAATCTTGCTGGGTTTCATGGAAAAAGGAGAGAAAGTAAATAATTTTAATGGTTAAATTATTGGGAAATGAGCCAATATTTTCTGAACTCAGTCAGTCTACTACTTTTTCTCTTGCTAAAATAGAACATATAGCTTGGCAATGGGGCAAGGCTTGTACTCTAATTGAAAATGTAAAATAAATGGGCTTAATACAATTATTCCTTGTGTATTTAACTATTTTTTTGCTGTGTTGCATATCACAAATATGATAGCAACATTTGAAGAGGCTCTGGGGCTATAGTCTGATCTTCAGCGGTTAAGTTTGGGTTCTCCGACCCCAGCCCTTGGCTTTTTATCACAAAAAAGATATAACTCAAGAGCTATGTTTGTGTTATACTATTCCATCCAAAATATTGCAGAATTAGGAACAAGTTGCTGAATAACTTTTCAAATACCTGTTTTGTATTTTGGATTGCCCTGCAGCAAAACAACCTATTTTGTGCAGAAATATCTAAATGGTTAATAAAGATAGCCCATTGATAAAAATATATATTCAGTCTTAAACAGTCTTTTCTGTTTCAGTTGGACTGGGTTTTTTTCTTTAATCTAATAATGCAGAACAGTGTGTTAACCATTATGTTTGGCTTGTTAAACATTTGACATTTACCCTTTGTTTACAAACAGAAGTGGTGACCCGGAGCTGCCTCTTTTTTTGACATTTGCTATTGGTCAAGGCATTAAACATGAAAAAGCACAGCACAAATAAACACAGAGATCAGACAGTGTCTTCATGATTTTCAATTTCTTAGTGAATCATGAACTTTTATTGTAAATATTCAGGTACACGCGTACCAGAAACAGGTCTGACTGGAAAGTTGGATGATCAGGTCCAACAAAGCTATTCTTCTTTAACATCTTTTCCTTAAGTTTACATGCAAACATATGTAGTTTTTTATATATATTTTTGGCTGTGGTTTGTTCTCCAAGTTTGTTTCAATATAATTTCTGAATATTTTGTTACCAAACTAGGTAACATCAGCAGCAGGGTTTTCTTGTCCTATTCTCCTTAGGTCATAAATGTCTTGTGTGCCAGTGTGGTCAGTTGGTCATGCGATTGTTTGTTTGTTAGGAGCCAGTGGTGGGATTCAGCCAGTTTGCACCAGTTCAGCAGAACCGGTAGCTAATTTTTTGTTGCCCAGGCCCAGAATGGACTTCCAGAAGCGGCATCCACACAGAGAACCAGTTATTACCATGTTTGAATGGTTAGGAGCTATATTGACACTTACCAATCAACAAGAGAACCAATCAGCTGCTCGGAATTCAAATATAGCTCCTAACAAACAATCACACGACCAACTGATGACATTGGCACACAAGATATTTATGACCTAAGGAGAATAGGACAAGAAAATCCTGCTGATGATTCAGACAGGAAGGCAGTGCAGAGAGTGGTGAGAATGGCTGAAAATATCATTGGCAGTTCCCTCCCTCCCATCCAGGACATAGCACAGAAGCATTGCTTGAGCAGGGTCTGCAAGATTGTCTGGGACACTACACATCCTCTTCACGACCTGTTTTCCTTGTTACCTTATGGGAGGAGGTTTCGTGATATCCAAAACAGAACATCAGTCACAGCTTTGTTCTATACAGTATTAACCTTGTGAACTCTAAAGCTTCCTCCTTCTGTTATGTATTCAAGATGGATAGTGATTAATATTTATATGTTACTTATATATAAGGATGATGGTCTATACATATGTTGTATATAGTATGTTTTAAATGTGTGTTATGTATGCATACACTTTGAGAGGAAGCAACTAAATTTCATTTTTAATGTGTGCCATTGTGCCCACAGGAAAAAATGACAATAAAGGTTATCTAAATCTAAAAATCTATCTAGTTTGGTAGCGAAACATTCAGAAATTATATTGAAACAAGCTTGGAAAACAAACCACAGCCAAAATCTAAAACCTGAGCTACAAGTATTTTCTATTATTTCAGACTCTGTAAATATTTAATAGTGTACTATAATTGTAACCCTTATATGTACCTACCTACTTAATGTTACGTATAGAGAAAACTATATTCCAGATTTCTTCTTTTAAAAAAAAACACATTTTATTGGTTTTTTAATTTCTTAAAGCAACATATTCAGGACACACCGTGGTGCTGGGGTAATCAAACATCCTAAAACAAAACATATATACATAGTATAATCAATACATCAAGTATTCCCTCTCTTTTTCCCTCAAATAGCATAGTATATTTAAAATATCCAATTCTAGCTTAAATTTATTCAACCTGAACCTGTTTTTAAGCTTCATTAATTTACAATACCATAATCAAATTAACTTTAAATGAAAACATTTTCAATTCAAATATCCCTTCCACGTATGTTCTACTTTCTTAATTTTATCAAAATCTTATTTATTTCTTCTTCCACTAATCTCCCCTATTTAGAGTAAAATATTAATCTATCCTATACCTATCAAATCCATCAATTAATCAATCTCTTTAAGCTAAGAAGATAATATCAGACCTTAAATCATGTCAATCCATTAAACAAAATTCAAGTCTCATCCAGTTAATTATCATGACTGATAACGTCCATCTCATCAAAGAATCATATCATCTTATTAAATTTCAATTAATTAATAATTCAATTCAAATCTGAAACATCTCTTTAGTTTTCATCATTCCATTACATCATAATTTTCATAGAAATAAACCTAACATTCTAAAAGGAACATTCTTAATATTCTAGATTGTCTTTAATCCATTATATAAAAATATCTCATTTTTAAGCAAAAATATTGATCTATCCTAGACACATCTAAATGTATGTATTTATCAATCTATTCTATACATATCTAATCCTTCAATTAATCAATCTCTTTGAACTGACAGACTAATATCAGACCTTAAATCATTTCAATCCATTAAGTAGAGTTTAAATTTCAACCAGTTAATTATCATAGCTAAACATCCATGTTATAGAACAAACAAGTCATCTTATTTAATTAACATTCAATTAATTATTAATTCAATCCAAATCTGAGACATCTCTTTACTTCAAACTCGTAATCTCAGTCCTTACATCAGTCCATAGTTCTAGGTTGCCTTTAATCCAATTTATGAAATTTTAAATTTCATTTTTCAATCTTATTCTAACTTTCCTCTTTTGCCAGGTAGGTTTCCATAACAGGGCTTCCCTTCCAGATGATGAATCTCTTTTTGTTACTTGTAGTGTCACTTGATTCGATGCAAACCATCTTGGTCTCTGATTTGGTCCTCTGTTTCTCTTGTCCATAAAGCCTCGTTGCTTCAGAAGTTCAAAATTCAGTCTTAGCTTTTCCTGGTCTTGCTTGTAGGGCAAAGTAAAATTCTCTTTATTCTCAGTTAAGTCCTCTTCTTGTATAATTTGTTTTGTAGAGTAGTCAAGTGTAATCTGAGAGTCAGTTTTAAGGTTTAAAGTAGAAATTCTGGTTCTTAGTTCTGTAGTAAACTCTTTTATTGTAGTACATATTTCTTCTTTAGCCTCATAGATCTTTTCCAGTATAAGTTTACAGTTTAAATGTGATTGAGGCTTCTCCATTTTAGCAATAGTTAAAGAAAAATCCTTTCCCCCCCCCTTTTTAGTGAAGGTTACAATTGAACATTATCCACCCCTACAGATCACACAGCTGGCTCAAATTATCTTTTCTCTTGAAAAACAGTTTGAAGGCCAAAACCATCTCATCTCCAGATAATCAACAATCCAACATTAACTTTTGACCAGTAGGTGTCCTCAGTAGGCTAAAAAGACTTCTTCAAACGCCATTTTTCCCCTTTTTTCTATTTTTTAAAGGAAGAATGGAAAAAGAAATACTCTGCCAATATAATACCGCTCCCAAAAACACAAAAAACAGTTTTTTCTATAGCTCAATGTAAGTAGAGATAAAATATAGTCTTTAAATGAATTTTTTTTTTCTGTCCTTTTATAAAACGCATTTGTTCCCACAATTACAAAAGCCGCTTTCTCCAGACGGGGAAATAATTCTGAGGACAAGCTTTTACAAGCAAAAACAGCGTGGGGTGTGGAGAGGAACAAAAGGGGTCTCACCTGGATCATCCGCGGTGGGTCTATAATGCTTAGATGACGATGTGACTTTCGGCTGGTGCAGCAGGGTGATAGGCCATCTTGCAGGCCGATCTTTGCTCCGTCGGCCCTAAGGAGATAGCTGGAGACATGGGGGAAGCTGCCGCCCTCCCCTATCTACCAGCAAGCCTCCTCCTCAGTGGTCACTCCTCCAGGGTGACTTTTGACCCCCTAGGGGGTCTACCGGCGAAGGAAACTCCGGACGGCGCGGAGACAAGTCTCTAGGCATGACCGGCGGCGTCGCGTTCCGGAACCGGAAGTCCAGATTTCTTCTTTTACTCAGATTCATAAAGACATTCATACTGCAACATACACATACCCCTGGCCTCCAAAATTGGTTGAGCTCTTTTCTCTTGATAGATGCTTCTTATTTTAAAAGTCATTGTAGGAAAAAGACAGGCAGAGCCTAGGGGCAGAGTCAGGAGAGGAATCAGCCAGGAGTCATTAGATTCCCACAAGTGGTTTAAGTCCAAACCCTTTTGAATTCTGTTGACTCTTATCTAGCACCAGTTTAGTGCTGACCAGTAGTTGACTAGGGGTACAGTGGCATAGCAATTAAGATGCTGGACTTGTCAACGAAAAGGTTGGCAGTCTGAGACCCAAGCATTATGTGATGGGGTGAGCTCCTGTTCTTGTCCCAGGTCCTGCCTACCTAGCAGTTAGAAATCATGCAAATACAAGTAGATAAATAGGTACCACTTCAGTCATGCTGGCCACATGACCACAGAATGCCTTTGGACAACACTGGCTTCCTTGGTTAGGGATCAAAGATGAACACCACAACCCTAGAGTCAGATACAACTGGATAGGGGAAGCCTTTATCTTTTATTAGTTGATTAGATTTTTGTGTATAGACACAGGCAATAAATAATCTTATTAATGTGTGGTCCTGATTCTTCATGCCTGACACATTTGTTTGTTAGATATGATGCACTTTTGAAGATGGCATTGCTATGTAGACCTATCTGGACATAAGTCCAGTAGCTTCATTAGAATTTATAACTGAATTTACTATCAAATAAATATCCATGGATTGGCATCATGGAAAGGCTTTCGTTATCCTGTGCTCCAATCATATTGGTCTTTATTAGAGAACTATCTTCTTCTAATGGGTTAAAAGAAATTAGAACTTCCATGTAGCAAATTGATGTCCATGTAGCGGGTTCATGTCCATGTGAAACTTCATTCTTGGTTGTTGTTGTTGTTGTTGAAATGTTATAGGTCATGTTTTTTTTTATTTTCTCACACAAGAAACCATTTATTATTAATCACATTTGTATGCTATTATATACAACATTGTTACATTTTACCAATGGCAATTAAAATTCACAAACAGATAATTAAGCATCCTGGGCATGGATAAACTATTGCAATTTTTTCCTCTTTTTAATCTTTACCTGTTTTACATTTTTTTTAGGCTTTCAAAGGCCTTTAATTTATAGACTTAGTATTAATATTAAGAATTTTTATAGAGATTTTTGTGTTTAATATTATAATATTGTGTTAGAAATCTTAACTTTTAGTTATTTTTTAATCTACATTTCAGTGTTATTATTGAAGCAAATATAATTTTTCCTGATTGTAATTTATGCTGCTCTATGCCTGAAATTAATATTTGATTTTATTTCTTATTTTGATTTTTATGCTTAGTTTATTTTAATGGTGCATATAACTTTCAGTGCTTCTTTTGGCCAAGAATGAGAAAACTATGCGCGTACAAAAGCTCACAAATCTGAGAACATAGCACAAAGCACTCAAGAGACAGGGAACCTTGTATTTGTTAGACTGTTGGTTTTGAAACTGACTACAAGGGGAATGTTATATAATTCTTCCAAAATGTAACATTGCTTTTTGATTGCCAATCAGTTTTATCCATATTGTTATACAACATGAAAGAAGAAGTGTTGTAGCTTTTATGGTAAAAATGTGTTAAAACTCATTTAATTAAAGGAGAACTGTTTTGTTTGCTGCAGGATGCTGACCTGTTCCAGAATTAAATTCTAAGACTGAGTATGTGGAAAACAGTAAATGAAGCCAGCAGGTAGTAGAGACTATGTCCTGCATCGTTTTGCATACAAAGAAAGATAAACATTTATAAATAGGATTATGGATAACCTTCCAAAGTCAGAATGACCATTACATAAGTTCCAGTCCTGGAATAAAATTTTCTGTATTCTGGAGTGTGTTTTCTTGAATGCTGAATATAATGGAATATTCTATTCCATTTTCAAGGTTTCTGATATCCCACAACTGACTGCTTTGTTTTTTCATTTTTTTCCCAGCCAGATAAATATAGAAGTGTATATAAGTGTAGCAAAAGAACTATTCACATTTCTTTAAACGGCTGTCCTCCAGTGATGTCTATCAGGAAAAACAGGACTACTGTAGTACATTATTATTTCAACTTGTTAATAATATTTTTAATCTCTCTGTGTAAAACAGGGTCTGTATGTAATTAATTACACTGCCGCTTCAAATTCAACAACCAGAATTCCCTTTGTGGCTCAAGACATGCCCAGGCAGTCTTATAAAACAAACAGAAGCACTCCTGCACAAGGTGGAGGGTTGTTGTTTTTTTACCTTCAAAGAATTATTTCATGATACTAAAATAAATAATCTAATTAATTATTGATTGATATTATCTAAAGAAAAAGAAAGCAAACACCCCTCACCCAAGAATTAAATCAATATAAATCACTGAAATATATTACATATATTGTCTCTTCTAGTAAAATATTTTGAAATCTATGCCAGAAAAGCAGTATTGTTTATTTATTTTTATTGCTTTTAAAATGACAAAAACAAAATCCCCAAAATAATTGTGGTAAAAATACATACATTGCCAAAAAAAGAAAAAAAATAACACATAGAAAGTTCTTTGTAAAAAAGTGAAAGAATAAAACAAAAAAAAAAGAAAAAGTATGAAAAGATTCCTAGTATCTCTGTTGCAAATATGTTAGCATAAAATATCTGCTGTGATGTTTTCATATTTCTTTTTCTGCATTTCTCGGAACAAAATCAAAGATGGGCATCTAACCTTCCATATCGATAAAATTTTCAATTCATCTTTCAATTTTTTTCCTCTTATATCTTTAATTATATGATGTATACAATAATTCAACCTCGGATATACGTGTATGTTTTATGCTTCCCTTTCAAAAATTCAAGTACTTGATGTTTCAGAATTCAAATTCAATCCACATTTGTTGTACAAAATCTTTATCATTCAATACGGAAACATTGAAATACCAATTTCTCAATAGCTTAATTAGTTTCTGAATCACACATTTCAAAGCACTATGATCAGGTACATAATAAACAATGTCATTTTTGATTGGTCGGTAAAACAGCAATTTTTGAAAATTGCCAGCTTACATATTTCTTGAATCCTGTCCTGAATGTCTAAAATAGTAGCACTCTCAATATAATTCTCCCAACTCTTGTCCTTGTCCATATAACCAAAGTTCTCAATCAATATTTTTTTTTATTTCTTAAATTTTTATTTCTATCTCCACTATAAGGTAGCTCTGGGCAACTTACAATTATAACATAGCAGACAAAACCAAATCTTATGAGTTAACATACCCTCAAGTTTCATACATCGCCATTAATGAAAATCTATACTCCCTCTTTACTGATACCTTCTTTGGGACATCCAATATACTCAAAATAACATCAGTGAAGAAATTAATTTTAAATAATACAATTTCTGCATAATGACCATTATATTCCATTGAGGATACTGCCACATATGCATGAGCATGATTAGATGCACATAATTACAATATACACACACACACACAATAGCTGAGACATAGATATAGACATAGACATAGACATAGATGACAGTGGTAGGATTCAACTGGTTCACACCAGTTCGGTAGAACGGTAGCTAATTTTTTGTTGACTTCGGCGAACCAGCTGATGCCCTAGTCCAGGGGTGTCAAATTGCCGATGCGCAGGCCGGTTGCATCATGCAGAGGCTGCGTCCACCCCAGCTCCAGCAATGCAAAAGAGTCATAATACATCACGACACATCACATGATGCAGCAAGTTTGATACCCATGCCCTAGCTCTTTATCGCAAGGCCCAGAACGGACCGCCAGAATGGGCCGTTCTGGGCCTGGGAGGCCTCCCCGGCTCAGAATAGACTTCCGGAAGTGGCATCTACACAGAGAACCAGTTGTTCAGGTATTTGAATCCCACCACTCGATATAGATATAGAATGTAAAACTCATGGTCATAGGATGGTGTTAGCTCCAAAGATTAAATCATCTGGCAGAATGATGGAATTTTCTAGTGTCATGAGCTACAAGAAAAGGCTTGCATCATTATTTATCAAAAGTGAAGCCAAATTTTAACTTTTGTTTCCCCTGGTTATGGTGCAGTTTGACACAGGGGCAGGTTTACTGACTTTGAAAAAGAGACAAAGCTAAACTTAATGAATCCCATTAACTGAAACGACCAAAAATATGAAGTTCCTCTTCACCAATGAAATAAGTAGGAATTTAACAAACAATGCTATGCTTCTTAATTGAGTTAAGTTTTTGGGATTCTAGCTGAAAATGCTCACTATTGATTGTAATCTGCTCTCCTCATTAAGTGTTAAGCTTCCCCTTGCAAAAATAAATGCAGACTTTCACTATAAAATTTGATTACGTGATGGAAGAGTACCTGATAGAACTGAAATATTTAAAAGATTATCAGGTGATAGAGGACATTAGATATTCATTTGTTTTTTTAATATGACCTTGTCACGGTGACATTTTCTACTGGTCAGCATGCTTGGAGCAATTATTTAATTGCTCAACAGACTAAACATGTTTATCCAAGCCCCTCTTATAAGGTTTGGTAAAGGGCTGATGCAAGATACACGGGTGGGTGATACTTGCTATAAGTAAGGCAAGTTATTGTTGTTTAATGTATTTTTGGCCCATAAACTAAAGTAAAAATCAGTGAGATATCACTTTAGCTGATTTTCCTGATGTTTGGCCCATCTTAGTTCTAGATTAATTTAATTTGCATTATTACTTTATTACATATTATAATTGTTCACACATTTTTTCTTTTTTTATCATCTCCCCTTGATGGCTCAGACTTATCAAATAAATACAAAATGATGGAAGAACATCTTTTTGTGAGTTAATTTATGTTGTGGATTATGCAGATGAAAATAAGCCTCAAATGAATAGATTCATTTATTTCCAAGGTCTAAGGTTAAATTTCAAGAGCAGTTAAACTAATGATTGTGACAAACAACTCAGTACTTTATCTTCTAAGAGTGAATCAGTCATTTTCAAGGAAATACATATATATACATGCCTATATACATGTGTGTGTGTGTCTGTGTGTGGGTATGGTACAACCTTGCAGTAGATATCAGAAAACAAGTCAGAATGTAGGCTAAAGGTCAATGAATCATGCATCAAATAATTAGATCTAGTTTTGAACCTTTTCAAAACTAGAGTTAATGCCTATTTTAAAGCAATCATTGAAAAACTAAACATAATTGCTCAATAAAGTGGTGACTCCTAAAGGAATAAAAAATTGTCCTAGATGTCCATTTATCTGGCCATCATATATGTAGGAGCACAGTAGCTCACATGGTTAGGATGCTGGGTTGACAATTTGCAAGCGTATGTTTGAGACCCAAATGCTGCTGCTTGGTGGGATGAGCTCCTGTTATTTGCTCCAGCTTCTGCCAACCTAGTAATTCGAAAGTGTGCAAATGTGAGTAGATAAATAGGTACCACTTTGGTGGGATCATTAACAGGAACATGAAAAGAGCCCCATCTGGTCATTCCCTGGGCAACGATGATGTCGTGGCCGATCCTTTCACCACGGAAGTGCTTCGGCACTTCTGACAAAGAAGTATCATATATGCTGATTGGCAACAACAGTTCAAAATTTCTGACAGCAATCTTTTCCAGTACTATCAGGGCAAAACTGGAACCTTTTATATATAAAACTTGTATTATGCCTTCTTTCTAAAAAAAGATTTGTGTAATAAACAGTTGTTTTTAAAATCTAAATAATTTCTAATTGGGCTATCATGTTTCCCTGAGAACAAATAAATCTCGACCACCAGGAAAATCAAAGCTAGAAAAATTTTAATAAAACCGAGCTTTCATCGGAAACTTCTGACATCGTCAGGGTTCTGTATTACATATATATATATATATATATATATATATATATATATATATATATATATATATATATATATATATATATATATATATATGGCTATGTATTACATATATATATATATATATGTAATATATATGTAATATATATGTAATATATGGCTCCTCCAAAAGAGCCATTAGGTCTTATTTTCGGGGGATGTCTTTTCGGGGGATGTCTTTTCGGGGGATGTCTTTTCCACTTATTTTCGGGGGATGTCTTTTCCACTCTCTTGCCTCATGGTGGTGGCACCAACAGCCCCATCCAGAAGCAGCCCACATGGCTACCACTGGCCCACTTCTTCTGCAGCTGTTTGCTGCCACTCGTGCACATCATGCCCCAGCCTCTGTTTTGCCGGCAGAGGCCTTTCCTGAAGGTCCTGCCATCGAAATGGAGGCCACAGTCGATGCACGTGAGTGGCAGCAAGCGGCTACAGAAGAGGTGGGCCAGCAACGGCCATGCAGGCTCCTCTGGACAGGGCTATTGGTGCCACCACCATGAAGCGAGGCAGGTGTCAGGCCATGGGAGACCTGGCTGCAGCGGTCCTGAGGTAAGCAGGTATGGGGCACGTGGGGTAGCTCCACCCTCCCACTCCCGCTCTAGCTTGATTTTTACATGTGCGCCTCACCCCACCTCGTGCAACCAGACAGTGGGATGGAGTGGGCAGGGCCTTAACTAGAGCTTATTTTGGGGGTAGGGCTTATATTAGGTGCAAGCATAAAAATCAAGCTAGGGCTTATTTTCAGGATAGGTCTTATTTTCAGGGAAACACAGTATTTAACAAAGAGTAGAACATTTTTATGAAGTAAAGTCTATTTAGGTTTTATTAAACCCAGAAGTTTTTTAAGCAGTTTTCATTCAGGAGTGGATCTAAAGAATCATTTAACACTATGAAAATCAAGAGAGATTTGTCACTGCAGTCAGAAAAATGTGCTATCCGTGGTAGAGGTGTCAAGGGGTTGGCATCAGATTATTATAAATATCTGAAGCAGGAAAAAAAATATGTTCTTAAGCATAAAAAACATCATTTTGGATAGAAAGCCATCTGCCTGTACAAAATCCTAAGATACCAGAAAGATTTAGCAGTGCTGACTCTGCCATTATTTATCAGCACTGTGGATGTGACTTAAAAGGGGGGGTATCAATGTTAAACCAAAGTGAGATTGAAACTGGCTTTTGCCTGTTCTGCCTGTTTTTCCGTTTCGTTATCAAGAAAGTTATAAAGAAGCTGCTTTATCTGAAGTCTATAGATTTCTTGCAAAGCAGCAAGAAATGCTTTACCTTAGTTTATTATAAGATTCAGAATCCCAGAACTTTGCTCCAGCATACTTGTTGGCTGCAACCTTTGCTCAGGGTAGTAAATGTCTTTGCCGCGTGGCAGTGAGCTATTAAGGTAGGAATGGAACAAAGACCGTTTCACAGTTACTCATACCAAAAGCCTCTCTAAACAAGAAAGGACTTATATACACTTTTATTATCTGCAGCCTAGTTAGCATCCTGATATACTAATGCATTATAGCCTTACTTATTTACCAGTATTGCTGAAATGTGCATAAAATTAAATTTGAGTTTGATACCTATTATAAAATGAAGTCATTCAAAATGAGATCTGACAGCTTCCCCCCTACTGATTTCTTGAGAATCTCAGCAGTTTATTAGCAATGGCTTTTAGTTAAATTTTCTTTTTCCTTTGTCACAATTAATACTTTAAAGGGGACTTTCTTAAGCTCTGTAATTAGGTTAAATAAGATCTGTGAATACTTAAGGAAATACCTTAAGTAGTAAAGAAACACTGTGGATTCAAGATATGATGTGGTCTGAAAAGAAATTATTTCCTCAACAAAGTAAAGTAGAGAATCATAATATCATATTCATCCTTTGTGTGGCATTAAATATTACAGAAGAAATTCAAACGATATACTCTGCAAGCAAAGATGAAGAAACTCTATTCTGTCAGCAAAAACAAGACCTAGAACTGACTCATAATTGATTAATTATGAGCCATTAAGTTGGTGTCACCTCTTAGCAACCACATACATATATTTTCTTCATGATGATCTGNTGATCTGTCCCTAGCCTGCATTCAGGTCTTCCAACAGTGTACTCATTGCCACTGTAATTGAGTCCATCAACCTTGCTGCTAGTGATGCTTTTCTCTTTCCTTCCACTTTCCCACACTTTACAATCTTCTCCAGAAGTGAGGTCTTTGCATAATGTGTCTGAAGTAGAATAATTAGAGCCGAATCATTTCTGCCTTGAGTGAGAATTCTGAGTTGATTTCTTTGATGATCCATTTGTTTGTTTTCATGGCTGTCTCATAAGTCTTCTCCAACACTTATAACTCATATCTGATTCATAATTCTCTTGCAAAATTACAGCTAATTTAAAGAGAACAAATAATCAGACCAGCAAGATACAATTTCAGCAACATTCCATTAGATTATAGTGGAGATTTAGATTATTTTCTATACTGATTTTATTAAAAATTACAATTACAACAATAAAAACTAATATAAAGTATAATAAAAGAATAAAAAGAAAATTAGAAGGTGCAGAAAAGAAAAATAGAAGGTGCAGAAAAAGAATCAAAAATAAGAATATAGTGATTAAAAAATAAATATATAAAAGAAAAGACTTCTGCCTTTGTCACTACAACTATAAACAATTGTAGTCACTTATCACTGTTTCTTAAAATACAACAAATGATTTCTTTGTTCCATATCCTATCTCTTTTCAATAAACAAATCCTTAAAGCCTCGTCATTTCAGTCCTGATGTCAGCAAAAGTTCATTAAGGGTTACCAGAAATAACAACATATCTAAATGTCTATGGAGATTCTCAGTCATCCAGGTCATAGTGAGAAGCAAGGATGAGAAGTAAAATGTCTTCAAAGAAAAACAAAAAAGTCCAGTTGCCTCGTGGAAAAGCATCTTTGGGATAACTTTGATCATGTAAACAAGCTTTATATTCCTTCCTTTTATTTCTAACAGTCTTGATCTTTAATGCCTTCAAATAACGTCCCAGAACTTACTTTTCTTTTTTTCTTTCTTTCTCTCTTTTCACAAAATTCTTCAAAGCTTTAAGAAGCCTATTTTGGGTTGTTATTTGTATATTCTTTTTAATTAAGTTATCAGTTGCTTTCTTTTGTATGTCATTTTTGTAGCCTGGCATTTTTAAATCCACTTTCAAATCAGTCTCAATTTTGTCAGGTAAAAAACTTTTTTTCTCTTCCATAGGATCTTTAAACACAGTCTATCCATAGAGGCAGATATTATTAAAAATAACTTCTACGTCCATTATTTAAAAATATCTTTCAATATTTTCAATATTAAAATATTTTGCTTCATTCTATATTTTTAAGTCAAATTCAAGTGTTCTTTAATTGTAATCATTAATTCCTTCTAATTCTTGCTAGTGCCCAATTTTCAATGTCTTATCTTAATAACAATTAGATTTGTATTTAATTGATTAGTTCCTCTGAAATCTGACCTGAAATTCATGATGATGATGATGATGATGATGATGATGATGATGATGATGATAATAATAATAATAATAATAATAATAATAATAATAATAATAATATTGGAAGGGACCTTGGAGGTCATCTAGTCCAACCCCCTGCTCAGGCAGAAAACCCTATACCATTTAAGACAAATGGCTGTCCAATCATAATGAAAAAATGAAGCAAATAAAAAATATTCAAAAATGCAAAAAACAAAATCAGCATATGATTCAGGTAGAGGAAACAGAGGAGCAATAGCTAAGGACTGGAAAAGACCCATTTATATTTGAAAACCAAAACAAGAGGCTAAATTAAAGATTGCCCAAACTACCAAACAACTGTGATTATCTTAAAATCCAGTAAAGTAATTCTTAAGATTTTTCAGTTCAGATTTCAACAATAACAAGGAGCCAGAACTACGAGATGTGCAGTCTGGATTCAGAAGAGGCAGAAGAACCAAGAACCATTCTGCTAACATCTGAACAATGGTGGAAAAGACAGGAATTTAAAAATTATTTTCCCTTTATTGATTATATTAAAGCCTTTTCAATACATTGACCACAACAAATTACAGATAACTAATACAAATATAGATGTTCTGGTTCATTACATCTGTGTTCTGTTTCATAACCAGGAAACAACATTTAGAATGGAATACGGATAAATTAAATGGCTCAGTATTGGAAAGGAGTGATAGTTGTATACTATCATCTTACTTAATTGATATGCAAAATACATTTATTGAATTGCTTAGAGAAAACATCAGGTATATCAGATATGATGAGGGTACCGAGTTGATTACTGAAGGTCAGAGACATAAGGAAACATTGCTAAAAATGAAAGAATGGAAGAAGAAAGTGGGAAAGTGAATTTGCTGATCAGTACTTCAAAACAGCACCTAAAATTATATCAATACACAACGCCAACCCATCATAAACAGGTAAAAAAGAAATTGTAGTAACAGAGTTTATCGTCTTACATTCAAAATTTTATGGGCTGATGATTACAGTCCTGCAATAAAGAGGCATCTTTTACTTGAGAAAAAGAAAAAACTACGATCTACAGTAGATAAAATATTAAAAAGCAAGGATGTCATACTGACAACAAAGATAAATGGCCATAGTTTTCAGTACTGTATAGCAACATAAACCTGTGAAAGCTACACTATCAGAAAGGCTAATAAAGAATTGCCTTTGAATTGTGGTGCTGGGAAAAATTGTCAAGAATATCTGAGACAGTAAGCAGAGCAACTGTTCAGTACTACATGAAATAAAACCAAACTGTTCAGTAAAAGCACTAAACTTAGATATTTTGGACACATAATACAAAGGCAGGAATCAACAGAGAAAGCCCTCATGCGCAGAAAAACCAAAGGCAATAGAGATAGATACAGAAGACAAGGAGCTTAGATATTATCACTGATGACACAAGCCACAGCCACCAGAACTCCAAGCAACTACACAATCCTGGTGAAATGAATGATCACAAAATTATTACTATGACTGAAACATCTATAAAAATCCAGACAATTTTTTCTTCTTTTTCTAATTAACAAAATAATGAATGCCCATTTGTCAACCTCAACTAACAATTTAAACTCATAATTTATTCAGATTGCCTGCCAGAACAAATGTTTTTGGATTAGTTATATATAGTTTAACTACCATGGTTCCGACAGATGAAACTCTTCAAGGAACTTCGAGGCATTGTTTACCTTAAAGAATTTTTATTCAAGTAGCATAGCATCGGCAAAGCCAAAATCGGAAATTCCCCTCCCCTGAGCACATACTATCAAAGCACAATTTCCTCCTCTAATTAACAGTCAGAAATCATATTCTCCAATTAGTTTGAAATGCAGGCTTTCCCTCCAATACTTCAACCGCCATTTCTTATCATCTCTTATTTCCAGGGCTTTTTTTCTCGGAGAAAAGGTGGCGGAACTCAAACCTGGCCACGCCCTCATAAAACCCTAGGACCGCCCCTTTAGAGAACAGGATGCAAGTAAAATTTGGGAGGGGCTATTTCCGGTGCGGCCGGCCCGGAAAAAGGTGCCGGAACGCGGTTCCGCCGCGTTCCGGCTGAAAAAAAGCCCTGCTTATTTCAAAAAACCTTGGTTCTCACACTAGTTACAATATTGTTATGTCTAACTAAACTCCCATGCATATTCCTCCTCCCCCCCCCCCAGTATCATCTAATTCTAACTCTAATTCTAAGAGTAAAACATAAGAAGGAAAATGGCTGCATCTCCATATGTTGTCAAAGCAAGAACATCCGATGTTAGCAGTGTTGACATTAATCTTGTCCTTTCTGTCACCATTTCAGTCTTCCTTTATTTTGGGGATGTGGCAATTTACCATTTATATAGATATCTTTTGAAAGCAAGTATTCCATTTTAGGCCATGCTGTTGTTCTGCAGTGCACCTCACCAAAATGTTGTGCTTTACAACCTGAGTTCATTGTAACTTTGAACAGTCACTAAATGAATGGTTGTAAATCAAAGACTTGCATCTGCAAGTCTCTTCATGCTTAAATGAGACCATCCCATTGAACTTGGTACAATCTGGATAGAAAGGGACCTTGTGCCTTCCCATTTTCCCACAAATGTTCAACACACATAGGAAGCATCAATCACCTTTTTATTACAGGATCACCATGATTTTGCTGAATCCTGCCTTCTGTTGTGGAGAAATATAAAATGCTTTGCTGAGTAAGTAAATATAGATGCAATTGATTTTGATAACTGATTACAAAGACAATTGTGGAATGTCTACTTATCTCCTTTATTGACTTACCATAATTAGGCTTTTCTATAAAAAGTCTAGGTATTGTAACTATATATTGAAGATATAGTTAAAATGGGATTCAAATACTATCACAATTGTGTAATTTATGCATAAAAGGACTTAATCACACTATTGATCTACCAGGGAGCTTTATCATTGACTCACATTTCAGTTCTTTTTGTTTGAGATCTTGAACTGTAGATGGGGGGGGCTTCACCATTAGGAGTGTTGGGGTGTGTAGTTACAGAGCTTTGAAAGAAGTCAGATAATTTTGCTAAATTAAAAAAGTACAAATTGTGACAAATTAATGAATCCTCTGAGGCTAACGAGGAACCTAATTTTAGTGATTATTGACATCATAGATAATAGATGTTGATTTTTTTCACATGAATTAATATGTTGCTTAATTCTTAATGGCATTAGGCAATCTGCAAGTATAATAGAAACACAGCTGATTTTGGAAGGTATGAATGCTTGTGTAACTCTTCAAACAATGAGAAATAGGTTGAGATGACACACGTAGAAAGTTTTTAGGACTCAAGTTAATAGTCATATCTAGGATTCATATATATTTAAATGGGGATCATTTAAGTAATGTTAACAATGAATTTAAAAATTAAAAAACCCCAAAACTATCTCCACTGCCTTCTATATCCACAATGACTGCAGACTAAGGAACGAATATAAAATAATGTAGCCTTCTAAAGTATACCCAAATATACCCAAAACCTAAGTTTTTCCTTGTTCTTCCTAATCAACTTCTGTGTCCCATTATCTAGCCCTCATTTCTTCATTTGCACAAAATTCTAAAGCTCCCCAATAGGAAAATGAATTACTTAATTTTAATGTGTGGAAAATAATTGATGAATGGGATAATTAAATTGAAGGATTTTGAAATCTGGTCTGAGTAGGAATTTGAAAATTAAAGTAGCTCATTCATCCATGTTTTGTTTTTGGATTATTGCTTTGTCCAGTTATTTGAAACTCCAAACCAAACTTATGTATTTAGTGTTATTTGGATGGGAAACAGTTGGATAGATTTATGTTGTAATAATAATAATAAGACCCAGTCTTATATATTTTTGGCCTCCAAAAGATGCATTAGGCCTTATTTTCAGGGAAACACAGTATTAGAGTGATCAGCCTAACCGGGTGCCCCACCCCACGGTGCGCACACAAGAGGTGGTGACTGCATGGGGACCGATGGTGTCTGGCAGCAGTCATAGCCTGCCAGCCCCTTGGCTGGTGCACTCTAGGGCTGCACAGCCCTGTGCAGTGCAGGTAAGTTGATTACCTGTCCAAGCAGCAGGCAAAGAGAGACATGTGGGGGGAAGGGAGGCGATTCGGATGTGCTACGTGGCCGCCTGGTTCGCGGGAGGCTCGTACAGTGCCACTGGCAGCAGGTGGAAGTAGAGTCAGTGGGGGAGGCAGGTGATCCCGACGTACTGCATGCTGCCTGCCCTAGTGTGGCTGCACACAACCCAAGAGATGGTGGGATAAAGTGGGTAGTGCATCGGGATCGCCTGCCTCTCCCCCATGCCTCTGCCCCCACCTGCTGCCATGCCACCACGTAAGCCTCCCGTGAGCCCTCCTGCAAGCCAGACAGCTGCACAAAGCACTGGTAGGACCGTAAAAAGCAAGAACCGGTGGGACCATAAAGTAGAGAAAATCATAGAAAATGAAAAAGTTAAATTGCTCTGGGTCTTTAGAATTCAGACAGGCACCTGCCACATAACACTCCAGATTTAATAATTGTTGATAAGAAAGACAAAAAAGCCTGGATAGTGGATGTGGCAGCGCCTCGAGACTGCAGAATAGAAGAGGAAGAACTGGAGAAGATAAAGAAATACAAAGACCTACAAAAAGAAATAGAATGACTGTGGCAAAGGCAAACAAGGGTAGTACCAAGAGTAATAGGTGGGTGCAATCCCAAAACAAATGGAGCATCACTTGAGCATCACTGGCATTGACAAATTCTCCATCAGTCAATTGCAAAAGACGGCTTTACTGGGAACAGCTTCCATTTTGTGACAATATCTGTAACACCATCAAACATCCAGATCTGCCTATCCCAGGTCCTTGGTAAGCATTCGATAGGTAGACAAAAATGACAGATCCACTCTGAACATCTGACTGACTATATCTATAATATGTAAGGAGGAGATACATTTGTGTCATGGGTAGCCTATGTCCCATATCTTTCAAGTCCTTAACACCATTTCTAATTTCAGCCCTGCCTGGGGCCTTCCCTTCATCTGGAGACCCACAAAGAGCTATGGAAAGGAACTGGGGCATTGTGTAATAAATGTATCCAAACATAGATCTGATGACCTATCCCATTTAGAAACAATTCACTTTTGACCTCGCGGATGTAATGTGGAATTACAGACTGGGGGAAAAAAAGTTATCCCCAAATCTTTCCAGCTGGAACAACTGGAACCAATGAAATCAGCTGCATGCTTGATCCCTCCTCTAAAATCAAGAGATCAAATGCCCTCAGAAATCCCTCTGCATTTACCACAGCTTACTCATCTGGAGTAGAGGACCTTCAAAGTCCCTTCCAGCTTCTATTCTATTCTATTCTATTCTATTCTATTCTTTTCTGTAATCATAAAGTAGATTAATAGTACCAGGCATGACTTTACTTTTTAGGTTTGAGTATTTAACCACCCCAGAATTGCATCATTCTTTTCCCCTTGACATTTAATAAAACCATGTTTTTGATCAAGATTCAATTTAAATATGGCCATGTAAAAACTAATAATACATTCTGTTTCTGTGGGAAAGTAGAAAATGTTTCTTTTGCAATGCCATTGTCCTGTCCAAGATCAACAAAGCAAAGTAAACAAGAATGACAAGCAATTATCAAGTGCTGTTTCCATACAGTATGAAGAAGTAAAAAAAAAAAGACATTGTAAGTTGAAGGCTAAAGAAAAGACATCCAGTTACTCTTTATGTTCTCATGTCCCTCTATGAATTTTTATGGCATTAAATGAAATATGGTTTAAGTGAATTCAAAATACCATATGGAACTACCAATTTTTTGGGTGTAAAAACTTGCTGTTCATCATTATCTATTGATTTTGATTATGCGCCATCAAGGCTCTTAGCAACCACCCAGACAGACTTTTCTCCATGACAATCTGACCCTAACTTGGTCTTTCAGGTCATTCATCAATGCACCCATCACCACTATAATTAAGTCCATCTGCCTTGCTGCCAGTTGTCCTCTTCTCTTTCCTTCCACATTTACCAGCATTAGAGCCTTCTCTAGAGAGCTAAGGGTTCACATAATGTGTCTGAAAGAGGATAATTTGATCATGGTCATCTGTGTCTCTAGTGAGAACTCTGGGTTGATCATCATCATCTATAGTCAATGACTTTTTTTCAATTAATCCAAGAAAGTTACTAAATGCATTCACCAAAAGGATTAGAGCTCAGTTGTTTATTAAAGTTGTAGCTACCATCTTCATTTCCTTATTAAGTTTTTTTTCACAATTTTAATAAAACACTTGAGAAGGAGAGATAGCTGTGCATCCACGTTCTTGCTGATAGTTATCCCCGTAACTTGACATTTGAGGAAATGGGAGTTCTTGTTAACACTGGGAAGAAGGAATTACGTCACAGCTCCAGTTAATTCTTTTTAAAGTCTCTCAAAACAATCAAATCTTTTCCCATCTTTTTTTTTTTAATCGTATCTTTGAGCTTTGTCTTTAAGATAATGTGTTTTGCTCTGCAATGATAAACAAGCCAGGCACAGCAATGCTTTTCTAACAAGAGTTTCATTTGCCTAAAGGGGAAAAAAAGCTGTCTGCTCAGCTATATCTTATCCTGGGCCAAAAATCCTCTGTCCTGCCCTTAGTGAAGATATTAAGAGTGCCAATAAAGTACAGGTTGACACTTATAGACAAGACTATAAAAAAATTAATAACCCTCTGGCCCATGCTACTTCACTGTCATTCAGCAGGTGAAATAGTTCTTTTGCGTGGCTGCCATAAGCCTTCTTAACAAGAATGGGATCAAATAACAAAGTGTCAGACCTGCCTCAGCTTGAACCTCTAAGTAAGAACGATCCTTAACTCCATTTATTGAGAAAGGTATGGTTTACTAGAAGTGATTTACACTAATGCATAGCCAGAAGTGAGAATCATGCACCAAAATCCCCAAGTCTAACTTTTCCCTCCCTTAGTTCCCTCCCATCACTGGCCTCCCATGACCAATCAAATTCAAACAAGAGGTTTTTATAACTGTCACTTCAGCCGTAGGTTTGGTATGCAGCTGCATTCTGTTCCCAGCCAGTTGTCCTTGAAGCCCATCTGGGAGAGATACAGTGAAGTTTCATTTCCCCTAGAAGCATAGCCCCTCCCATCCAACTCCCTTTGAGTTCATGGCAGCTGATACTGAAGGATTGCAAAACATAAGCGTGAGCTGGCAGATGACACAAAGGCAGCCCATAAGTGACTTTTGTAGGCCACTGAGCACAATCAAATATCCTATATCCAGGGGTCTCCAACCCCTGGTCTGTGGACCAGTACTGGGCCGCGGCATGCCAACAACCAGGCCACACAAACAAGCAAAGCCCCATCTGCAAGATGCAGGCAGCATACAAAACCACACACCCTCCAGTTTATGGAAAAACCTCTCTCCACGGAACCAGTCCCTGGTGCCCAAAAGGCTGGGGACCTCTGGCCTATACCATCAGCTTCCCCATTTCTTAGCTTCCATTTTTGAGTTACTCCTCTCTGACTATAGGGTCCAAAAGTGTCATATTGCCTATACTTGGCCTGCATGCTTTCCTGCTTGTTGGCCTTAATTGGTATCCTCCCCGTGACCACTCAATGACTACTCTGTCATTAGGGTCTCTCTGTCTCCCTATGTTCTCATCATAGTGTGGATAGCATTCTTCAGCCAAGTACATGCCTGTAGGTTCATGAAGTTCTTTCCTAAGAGAAAAATACCATCTGCACCATTCAGTTAACTTATATTCTATACTTAGTTCAGATATATGTTCTAGACCCATAAATTGTGGGCTGGTGAACCACGCAGGAAGCAACCAAGGTTTCCTCTCATGAGTACCACAACTCAAAACTTGGTTGTATAAAAATCTGGGCATTTCAGGGTGACCAAAGTTACCTATAGCCTACAGCTCATCCTTGTTTTCAGAATATGGGCTTGCTTAGTCAAGTCTTCCCAGCTACCTTTATCAGAACATGCATGTTAAGTGGGAATGTCAGAAAAAGAGTACATAAACATTCTCCCCTCCAGTTTTAAAGCAAGGTCATGTGAAGTGAAATTGTGTGTGGCTCTCTTTCACGAATCACTTTGACACCACCTGAGCTGACATGCTAACAGTTAGATACGATTTGTGAGGTGTGCTTTGAGGTAGATGCAGGTTAACCCTTCTCTCCATTACACCTGAGGGTCAGGGCAAGACATGATTGGACAGAAGTAGAGCCATACGGTAAACATTCTCCTTCCCAAGGCTCAGAGAGCACAATATTCTTCTGCTATGTCAGGGGTAGGAAACCTTGGCTCTTTTATGACTCGTGGACTTCAACTCCCAGAATTCCTGAGCCAGCATGGCTGGCTCAGGAATTCTGGGAGTTGAAGTCCACGAGTCATAAAAGAGCCAAGGTTGCCTACCCTTGTGCTATGTGGTAAATGTATATAGTGTNGGAGAAAAGGTGGCGGAACTCAAACCTGGCCACGCCCTCATCAAACCCTAGGACCGCCCCTTTAGAGAACAGGAATGCAAGTAAAATTTGGGAGGGGCTATTTCCGGTGTGGGAGGGGCTATTTCCGGTGCGGCCGGCCCGGAAAAAGGTGCCGGAACGCGGTTCCGCCGCGTTCCGGCTGAAAAAAAGCCCTGTATAGTGTTAAACTCCTTAGCATAAGTAGATGGAGGTACCTGGTAATTATGGAAAGTACATATGTTAGAATAGACAACAAGGATACTGTTGCATCATTCTAGGCAGTCATAGTCCACATGAGAATATATAATCAATATTATCCCCACACAGTGCCAGGAGGAAAATAGATTGAACTATCAATTACTGAGATACAGGGCAGGGAATTAGTGAGGAGCTCTTACCTTATAGCAGTAAAATATCTTTTAGAAGAAAGTCTCATGACAATTTGACAGACCTGTAGATGGGCATTCTATTAGGCCAGAATAAATGATGCTTTACTGATGGATTTGCTGCCAGTCCGCCTATACCATATATTGAATGAGAACCTTCTAATCTGTTATAAGATTCTGTAATAATGATCCCAGGAACCATTCCCTTCTGACAATGTATTTGTTACTAAAATCATCCCTTACAATTTAATATTAGACCAAATACTGGAAAGCGCTTTCACTCCTGGTAGGAATTCCCGAAAACACCTATGCAAGATTCCTGCTATCCTAACATCACTTTATGTGGTTTTGAGGAAAAGACATGCTTATTTAAGAAAGCTGTATATAATAATGGTGGGACTATTTAGACGTTCTAAAGATATTAAATATTTTAAAATAACCACATTTCACTTGATTATAGCTTTAGTATTTACTATGCAACCCCTGCCAGTTGGGTCATTGTTTCAGAGATATTTCAGAGAAACAGAATGACCACAGGTGGGCAAAAAAGCAGTGGGAGTGACTTCAGATTTCCTGCCAGCTTCCCCATTGAGTTTCCTTGTGGGAAACTGACAGGGAGCATCAGAAATCATAAAGGACTCCCTCCTTTCCCTTCTCAGGAGGGAAGTAAATGGCTGTTGCTGGATGAGGGTGGGAGCAAGGGATTGTGAGATCTTCTGAAAATGAAAATCACATGATCACAGCAGCATCCAATAGCACTGAAGCAGACATTCCCAAATTTCATTCCCTCAGGAGTCATAGGTCTTGGATTTGGGATATATTCCATAAGTTAGCCCATTTGAGGTAACTTGGTTAGAAAATTGTTGCCTTATGATGCACAATTTCTCATGACAATAAGAGTTTTAGTAGTATGTATATAGATAGCTGAGTATATCCTGTCTAAGCAGGGGGTTGGACTAGATGACCTCCAAGGTCCCTTCCAGCAGCAGCAGCAGCAGCATCATCATCATCATCATCATCATCATTATTATTATTATTATTATTATTATTATTATTATTATTATTATTATTATTATTATTATTATTATTATGCTTTTTATATGGTACATCCAGGCTATATTGTGAAATGTAAAGTAAAATTTGTCATTATTTATTGTTACTGTCAATTTGGGGTAATAAGCAATCATAGTGGCATTTCGCTTCCAGAATGTTTTGAGAATTGTCACAAATCAGAAGAGAATACAGGAGTTTTAAGAAAAAAAAACCTTGTAGCTAAGTTTTACTTGCATTTAAACAATGGCAACTGTACAGTAGCTTCATTTCATTCCATTTATTTGCTGCCACAGAGCTTTTTTAAATGATAGTTTCAGAAATATATATCTTCAGGAAAACAAATAGTTAAGGATAGCAGCAGAGATTGCTCAGTGTGCAAACATGTCTGCAGAATTAATGTTCAACTAAAATAAATTTGTTTTGGTTACCTTCACAGAATTTTTAGAACAACAATGTGCACAGAGGCCTTCCTAGAATTCTGCAAGTCCAACTTATTAAACTGAAATTCCTAATAATTGTTTCCACTTCTCATACAATAAGATTTCAGAAGTGGGAAGGGGAAAAGAATTAAAAATATTACGAATATAAGATCTTCTCAAGAAAGTGTGATTTAAAGAGACATGATCAACCAGTAATTTAAAGGTACAACAAATCCATCATCACTTGGCTACTGCAGGAAGAAGCACAAAGTCCTGGGGGTGGGCATTTTCAGCGTAGACTAGCAAATTAGATACCTGTAAGATAGTCATGAATTAAAGCTATTTGCATGGGATAATTTTTAATCTCTGGGTGAAGAGAATAGCTTGAATAGATTATCTTGGAAAAGGTTAAATGACATATTTTTAAAAAAGAAATCCAAACTAATTATTTTTGTCCAGAAGTTCAGCTTTAAAAATAAAAGTGCATGTACAGCATACTGTAACATTATAATTTTTACCTCAATTATGGTTGGATTAAAGAGCTTCCTATTTGTTTATGAGACTTTATACTACCTCAGTCATAGTTGGCTCAAGATTTTGCAGCAAAAACACTAACAATGAATTGACAATTAAAGCAATACGGTGATAATTGCAAAATACAATTATTATAAATAATACTGTGCAATAAACCAAACTATCACTATTTATTCACATTCTACACACAGCATAGCCCCAAGATTATTTTTGCAATAATCAGGTTTTTACAAGTCTCTTGTAAATGGTCTTTCTTGATTCTGGGTGTAAATCATTCCAGAGGCTATTTTTTTTTTCAAAATTTTATTTATAATACAATTAAAAAAAACATTGGATATAACGTGACATTCCAGTATATACATTCTTATCAAATTATTTCACATTTTACAGTCGGTTCTTCATCTCTGAATATATATCTAAGTTTTATATACAGTACTTATTCTAAAATAACATATACTTCTATCTTAACGCTAGTCTTTAATCCCAACCGTCCTCCTCGAATCTCTCCAGCGGTAAAATTTATCCCAGGTTTCGAAGTAAACTGATCCATATTTGTCTTTCAAAACCATTGTAAGCCTGTCCATTTCCGCACATGCTAATATTTTATATAGTGACTCTTCCTCTGTAGGGATTTCTTTGCTCTTCCATTTTTGCACAAATGCAAGCCTAGCTGCAGTCAAGATGTGTAACAGCAAATAGATTGTTCCCTTATTGTAAAAGAGACATCAATAAGGGTCGTTCTTCTCAAGGCCAAAATTGAGATTCAGGTTATAATTGTATAGAGAGTTGGTTGAAGCATAGGATAAGGTTATGAGTGCCCGGAAACCCGTAAGGGTGGTGTATACCATTATACTTCCTATTGCTGATTTACATTTCCAGCATAAAGGTGAGATGTTTGAACCCATTTTGGCTAACGTTACGGGTGGGAAATGCCATCTATAGAACATCTTGTAAAGATTCTCCTTGTACGAGATAGCTAGAGTAAGTTTTCTATTTCTTTCCCACAGTTCTTGCCAGATATGCAGGTAAATATTGAAACCAAAATCCCTACTCCAAATTAACATAGTCTCCTTGACCTGTTCTTCATACATTGCCTGGTTTAATAGAAAGTGATAATTTTTTTTAATCATTTTGTCCTCGGGGCCTAATAAAAATTTATCTAGTTCTGTCAGTTCTATTTTTATATCCCACTCTTTTTTGTCTTTCCTATATCTTGCTTGTAGTTGGAGGTATGCCCACCATTCTAATTCTATCCCTGCATCTTGAAGATTTTTCCTTGATTTTAATTCTCCTCTCTCATCTAGTATGTTTTTATAGGTTATTACTTTCCCCAACTGAATGAACCTTGGGTGAATGTACATTTCTAGTGTTGAAATCCAGTTGGAAACTTGATTTCATAGGCTATTTTTCAAATTGGTTCCATAGAACTCTAAGGGCTCTGTGAGAATTTTGATAGGGTTCCATGAGACAGTAAACATTTTCTCTCAAACACAGTTACTTTTCCATCATTTGACCCTTGCCTCTTGATCAGGCAAAATTCTGAGAATTTTTGTTTTAAACAGTTTCCACAGCCAGGAAAGCTTTAAAGAATGCCCCTTTCATTAGATCTCTCAATATGTGGGGACTATCAACAGGCGTTTTTTGTTTTTATATCATCAATAGACAGATTCAACCCTGAATAAGTCATACTGAAGGTAACCAGGCTCCAGAACTATATAAAGCTTTATAAATAATGGCCAGCATGTTATATTGGAGTCAGAAACAAATTGGCAATCAAGATAGAAACATAGCAGTTTTCTGTAATCGCAATGTCAAATGGCAGTAATATGTCTGGACAATTATTTGTTTTTACCTATTGGTCTTTAAGTCAAATTGTAGTAAGCCAATCAAGATATGATTAGTGTGAGTGATTATGTTCATTACTCCATTCCAGGAAAGGCTGCAAATATAAGTAGTCCTTGACTTACAACCATTTGTTTAGCGACCGTTCGAAGATACAATTGCACTGAAAAAAGTGACTTCGTTTTTCACACTTACAATGGTTGCATGGTCACATGATCAAAATTTAGACATTTGGCAAATGACTCATATTTGTGATGGTTGCAGTGTCATGGGATCATGTGATCACCTTTTAAAAAAAAAATATCCAGTCCATAAGGATTAGTTAGCAGCATCCATTAACCACTGGTGACATGAACAATGCCTTACAAATTGGATAGAGCTAATCTAAGGCAAGACTTGTGAAACAAAATAAAGAAAGATACTGACATCTGGTTAATATTTTCTATTAGACTGATTTGGAAATAGAAGCATTTCAATGTGACATTATTCCAGTTGGAACAAGGCTGATCCATTTCTGGTTTGCTAACCTGGACATTTGGCTAGCTTACAAACAAAGAAAATTAATTCTTTTTCCAGTCTCCAGGATGAGAGTTTGTATATTTGAATGATGTAATATAAAACTGGCTATGATAACTAATACAGGTAGTCCTTGACTTACAACAGTTCATTTAGTGACTGTTCAAAGTTACAATGGCACTGAAAAAAGTGACTTATGATCATTTTTCACACTTACAATTGTGGCAATATCTCCACATGATCAAAATTCAGACACTTGGCAACTGACTCATATTTATGATGGTTGCAGTGTCTTGGGATCATGTGATCTCCTATTATGACCTTCTGACAAGTAAAGTTAATGGGGAAGCCAGATTCATTTAACAACTGTGTTGCTAACTTAAACAATTGCAGTGGTTCACTAAACAACTGTGGCAAGAAAGGTCATAAAATGGGGCAAAACTCACTTAATAACTCTCTCTTGCTTAGCAACAGAAATTCTGAGCTCCATTATGGTCGTAAGTCGAGGACTACCTGTAGCACATCAGCCAAAGCAAAGCAAAGACTCTACTGGCCATGCCTCCACTTGCTCCTCAAGTAAGAGCTATGAGACCAGGAAAGACCCTGTTACATGCCTGCCTTTGTGGGGCAGTACAATCTCTTCCAGAGTCTAAGTTGGTATGACCTAGGAATTGGTTGTATTCTGAATTAACTCCATCTTCCTTAGTTTGCCTGTCTCCAAGTACCCCCATGCAGCACTCCAAGATATATAACTGGGTATCATCTGCATATGGATATCTCACCCTGAACTGGCATATGAGTCACCTCGCAGCTTCATCCAGTTGATCAGTAAAAGGGAGAGGGGGCGAAGACTGAGCCCTGGATTTCCACAACCTTATTTTAATGATATAGCCAATTTTGAAATATTTCCAGGCAGAGGGAAGAAAGAAATACATGCAACAGAGTGTATATAAATGGGGTACACTCTTAATACTGTTTGTTGAAGTACACTGATTGACAATATAGTTTTTCCAGTTCTGCCCATCTTGAAAGCACCCCTTTTATGTTCACAGTGAGGAAAAATTCTTTTGGACTGGTAAAATCAAACGAATAATCTATTTAGTTTTTCAAGAAGGGCATGAGCCAAGATAAAATTTTAATTGGAAATTTAAAATGGCTGCCACCATAAAGAATGGTTGCTTTCTTTGCTACTTAGAGGAAATAGGGGTCACTATAATGAATGATGGATGAATATCTATGGAAACTAATTTTTCCCCCACTGGAGAAATCATTCATCCATTGGTTTGTTTTGCTTGAATACTGTATTTTACTGAGAATAAAAATGAATATATTGTATTTAATGATTGAAGAATTGTTTACTTTGCTTTTCCACTTGCCAAAAAAGTTAAAAGTAACTCAAATCAGCTTGCGAATATATATCAGTGAAAACATAATGTATTCAATCATTAAAGCACATTTCCAAAACAAGCAATCAAAATGGTCAAATAAAATTAAGCAATAACAAAGATTATATATATACTATATATATATATATATATATATATAATCTTTGTTATTGCTTAATTTTATTTGACTATTTTGATATATATATAAAACACAGATGAAGGAGAAGATGACAATTTCTTTGGGGTCAAAAGTCCCTAATAAGAAGAACATTGTAGAGATTACAAAGGACAGACATATTTATATGATTAGGGATGGGCAAAAAATACATTTTTGTTTAAATGTGTCTAATTATTTATTTGTTTATTTTCTAAACCACCCAACTCCAAATCACTCTGGGCAACTTCACAAAGTTAAAAAAAAAACAGCAACTCCATTAAAAAATACTCAAACTTCCATAAAATATATGATGTCTGAATGCAGCTACTGATCTGCATCCATACTTTCCCAAAATGAGTAGATTATGAAGAAGATTTCAGAGAATGAAAGAGGTCTCATACAAGCTCATGAGAATTTGTAAATGGATTCAGAAACCGGATGAAAAGAAAAACTTTCAAAAGCCAGGTTGGTATAGTGCACAGGTGTCAAACTCAATTGAGCCACATGACATATCATGACATATCATGACTTTTTTGTCTTCGCAGAGCCAAAGTGGGCATGGCCTGTGCGTGACACATCTAGCCCGCGGGCCGCCAGTTTGACACCCCTGGTACAGTGATTAAGTCACCAGGCTAGAAATCAGGGGACTGAGAGCTGTAGTCCTGCCTTAGCCATGAAAGCCAGCTGGGTGACCTTGGGCCAGTTTCTCTCAGCCCTACCTACCTCACAGGATTGTTGTTATGAGGAAAATAGGAGGATGGTATGTTGGATATGTTTGCTGCCTTAAGTTATTTGTAAAAATATTAAAGGCAGGATAGAAACAAACAAATAAATACTGCTGAAAAGAACAGCAAATGAAACTGAACTAGCAGATTTATATTGCTCTTTTCTGATTATACTTTCCGCAAACCATGTAGTTATCAATTAGAATATTTTTCAGTCTTTCTCCTCATTTTTGATTCATCTGTTCCCTCCAGTTTCTCACACAGAAATATAATTCCTAATTAGGAAATATAATTCCTAATTAGGAAATATAATTCCTAATTAGGTTTCAATGAGAAATTGAATTCCAGAAAAAAAATTTTTTAGATTACTACAGCATTTTACCGTGTCAAATATACATAACCTGGAACATGCCCACAACTAAAGCAATGCACTTCAAATATTCATATTAGGGAATAAATCACCCAAGGATATGAATACTAAAAAAAACATACAGTATCCACAAAATTGTCTTCCTAGAGAAAAATTGCTTGAAATAATATGCACATTAAAATGTCCTTTGTACAAATGTATACATTAGAAAACATTTATATAAAATGCATAGAAATATCTATTTTTGGCAAATTTATAGAGATTAACGATTAACATTGAATTTACACTGATTTGGATGAGAAATTTTGTAAAGAAATGAACTGAAAGAATTGTCCATCACCACTGATAGCCTCAGCCACATTGGCATAAAGATTAGCCCTTCAAGGCATTTGTTTAATTATCTGCAATATCATCTACGCTATGTCTGCAAATAATTTTTTGTTAAGTCAAACACAGCATGCCTACAATTTCAGATGCCTACAAAGGAAATTATGAACCATCTGGTTGGCCACCATATTAAGCTGGTAATTGGCATATGAGCAGAAATTAAATAGATCTGGCCTAATTCATGTGGTACTGCCTCATTGTTCATTAATAAGCAGCCAATAACAAAAGTGGTGAACTGATTATGTTTATTAAGATCAGCTGGAACTCAGCTTTGACTTGAAAAAAATAAATTGCATCAGAAAGCTTTCTGGAAAGCATTGCCATTGGTCTTCCTCATTATTGGTAGCCTTCACCTCTGGGGGTAGAGACAATTACTACTCTGCTACTGCCAAAGAATATTCAAATCTCAAATGACTGTACAATAAAGCTGCTTTTGGCCTTTGCTGTTTGTGCTGAATTTCTATGGTTTGACTATATGGTAATATTTCTTTAAACAAACTAGCAGGCTCCTGTTTTTTCTGGTTCTTGTTCTTGTTTGCTTGTTTGCTCATGCCATCCTTGTACACAGGAATTCAACCTCATTTCTGACACCGTGAGTTGTTCATTTATGTCACAATGATACATGAGGTGAATTGAGGGTTTATTAAGATCAGTTTGGACTCAGCTCTGACCTGGCTCAAAAAGGAACTTAACATATTGCAGGGAGCACAGCATTTCTCCCCCTAACAGGGGAAGATCCGTTTTTGGGTAAATGTCAACCTCGTGTTTTCTTGTGCAACAGTGGTCCTGCTGTGGTTGAAGCTGTCCATTAAATGAACTTTTCCACTTGGTTTAAAAAATGACAAAACATTTTGTTTGTTGGAGCAATGATAAACAAAGTCAGGCTGATATTTTAAGTACTCAAATTAGAAATTGTCCCTATGCACTTGACCTCAAACCATTTAGATTACATTGAATATCATGGTCTTGTCGCAACTTCTTCTCTTCTTTGTGAAAAGGCACACTTCCTATCTTCTGGAATGATAAGTGGCAGAACCTACTTAATATCTCTGCCCCTTAATTTCCAAAACTGGTATGGTACTTGGAATTAACTATTCATAAGATAATTGGTCTCAAGGATCATTTGTAGGACTCAGTACACTCCTACAAAAACACAATAGCTCAGTGGTTAAAGACAATGAGCTTGTCAGGTGGAAAGTTGACAGTCTGGGTTCAAGACCCAAGTGCTACCCAACAGGATGAGTTCCTATTACTTGCCCCAGCTCCTGACAGCCTAGCAGTTCGAAAGCATGGAAATGTGAGTAGATAAATAGGTACCACTTCTGTGGAAATCTAACAGCGTTCTGTGCTCCTCGGGGTATAGTTATGCTGGCCACATGACCACGGAAGGATCTTTGGACAATGCTGGCTCCCTCAGCTAAGAAACAGAGATGAACAACATCCCCTAGAGCAGTGGTTCTCAACCTTTTTAATGCCACGACCCCAACCGGTCGTAAGTCGAGGACTAAACCGGTCGTAAGTCGAGGACTAGACCGGTCATAAGTCAAGGACTAAACTGGTCGTAAGTCGAGGACTAAAACAAGAAAAAAGTGAAGGAAATGATTGGTCCATTAGTGGGTGAAAGTGGCAAGAAGGTGACAAGCAACAGGGAGAAAGCGGAACTATTTAACTCGTTTTTTGCATCTGTCTTTACACAAAGGGAAAAAACAGACCAACCTATCAAAAATAGTGCCATAAAAAACAGAATAGAAACACAAGTTAAGATAGG
>NW_015387117.1:828440-829682 GCF_001527695.2 Protobothrops mucrosquamatus
GATGTAAAAAAGATGTTGAGACTTTAGAAAGAGTACAGAGAAGAGCAACAAAGATGATTAGGGGACTGGAGGCTAAAGCATATAAGGAACGGCTGCTGGAATTGGGTATGTCTAGTTTAATGAAGAGAAGGACGAGGGGGGACATGATAGCAGTGTTCCAATATCTCAGGGGTTGCCATAAAGAAGAGGGAGTCAAGCTTTTTTGCAAAGCGCCTGGAGGCAGGACAAGAAGCAACGGGTGGAAACTGATCAAGGAGAGAAGCAATCTAGAACTAAGGAGAAACTTCCTGACAGTGAGAACAATTAACCAGTGGAACAACCTGCTTCCAGAAGAGGTGAATGCTCCAACACTGGAAGTTTTTAAGAAGAGACTGGACAGCCATTTGTCCAAAATGGTATAGGGTTTCCTGCCTGAGCAGGGGGTTGGACTAGATGACCTTCAAGGTCCCTTCCAACTTTACTATTATTATTATTACTACCCAACTGGTTGTAAGTCGAGGACTTTCCCTGCCCGGGAGCGCCACACATGCGTGGTTCCGCCCCCTGCGCCGGCCGAGGCGTACCTGGCAAGCGGCAGAGACGGAGCAGGCCGACCACCAGCTGGCCCAGCCCAAGGGAGGTAAGGCACCCGCCGGAAAGGGGGAAAAATGGCGGACAAAAAAAATGGCGGACAGCCTTGCTTGGCGACCCCCGTGAAATGGTTGATCGACCCCAAATGGGGTCCCGACCCACAGGTTGAGAACCACTGCCCTAGAGTCAGACACCACTGGATAGGGAATAACTTTATTGTTAACTTTATACAGCTCTACACAGAAAAGCATTGTCACAATGTTTTTTAAAAAAAATAGGGAAAGAAGAAACTTTCTCTGTGTCCTCCACTGCAATAATCACATAGTTTTAATGTTTGTTTGGGGAAGGCATAGCTCAAGGATAAGGACAGATGACTCGGCTTAGTTCTAGAAGGTATTAACTCTGTGTTCAAACATAACCTCTATTTGCCTCTTCATTTGCATATTTCTTCACTATCTTCTCCAAAATACATTCCTGATCTCCCTTCCTTCCGCCGCGCCCTCAAGACGTGGTTGTTCCAGCAAGCGGGACTGGCCTAGGGGATTTTATAGGGGTTTTAATTACTTTTAATTGGACACTTTCAAATATTTCGTTTTAATTAAATTTTTAATTAGGTGTAATATGTATTTATGTTAGCTTTTTATCTAATCTGTCAGCCGCCCTGAGTCCGAA
>NW_015387117.1:830167-847588 GCF_001527695.2 Protobothrops mucrosquamatus
GTGAATGTTATCTGTTCCTATCAGGGGTAGAACTTTGATTTGCATTTGGAAGGCACCTTCTTTGAAATAAACAGGAAGCAAGCGATGGCAAACTATTTTCCTTTGTCTGTGAATCTGGAGAACAGTGATAAATCAGGGAAGATAATATTGAGTTGGGTAGTAAATAAACAGTCGGGCTTTGTATTTTAATGTTTGCTACAATGAACATATTAAAATACAAAATACATTTATCTAATGCTTAATAGATCAATACTCTTATTTGGAGGTCATTCTACTCACTCCGTTATAGAGACTGATTACAAAAACTTTGCCCTGATTAAATAACCAGCAATACTTCTTCAGCTACATAAAGGAAACTTTTGCACAAGGTCTCAGGTAGTAATGCTTTCTCGTTCATTTTTATTTATCTTTTTGACCTTTAGCCATTTGAATAATTCATGGAAAAAGTGCTGTATATTCAAATTTGCAAGAAGACAAATACTAGATGAACAACCTGAAGAGGAAAGATGAATTCTAACAAGTCCAAGTGATAGGTTTGGTTTAAATGATCTAGTTGCGAATATTAACCATGTATTCATAATCTGAAATCTATACAGCCTGTCAAATGAAGTTTTACTCCTTCACAAATAGGATATTTTTATTTGCCGTTAAGATTTGAATATCAAACCTAGATTTTGTCATCAATTAATGAATAACACAGATCTTAAAAAGATATTGCAGCATATTTTTCATCTTAATAGATAGCACTTAACTCCAACATATCATAATTCACAATATAAAATATACTAGTTTTCTATTGCATCTTTTCCAATATCTAGCAATAGTTTTAAAACATCTTATACATATTTCTTATACTATTTAATGTTATTTATTCTTAATACTATCATAATCTCAACAATATCAAATAAACAACGAGGCATAATTCCATAAAATGCATCTATTAGTATTTTATTTTATTTTATTTTATTTTATTTTATTTTATTTTATTTTATTTTATTTTATTTATTATTTTATTTTATTTTATTTTATTTTATTTTATTTTATTATTTTATTATTTTATTTTATTTTATTTTATTTTATTTTATTTTATTTTATTTTATTTTATTTTATTATTTTATTTTATTTTATTTTATTTTATTTTATTTTATTATTTTATTTTATTTTATTTTATTTTATTTTATTTTATTTTATTTTATTTTATTTTATTTTATTATTTTATTTTATTTTGTTTTGTTTTGTTTTGTTTTGTTTTATTTTATTTTTTATCCTGAGTTTATTTTGTTTTTATAAATAACTTAGGCAAACATATATAACACTCCTTCCTCCTCCTATTTTTCCTGAACAACAACCCTGTGAGGGGTTGGGCAGAGAGAGAGAGAGAGAGAGAGAGAGTGTGTGACTGGCCCAAGTTAATCTACATATTCTGGCTCATAAACACAATCTAAAACTGTCACTATATTGCAAAATATACTGCAATGCAAGTAAATAATTTTAAAAGAGTATATCAAATATGTAGTTTATTTTAGAAAATATATAGTACGTATTTGTCATTCCTCATATATCAAACAGTTATGGTTTAATATTCTTGTACATCACAGTATTTCTAGGGTGACTCTATTGCTTAAGGCAGTGGTGCAAAATATACTTTGAAAATAGATAAATATTTGCTGCAGAATATTCAGAGTCAGATGTGGTGAGATTATAACCCTATACATTTTTATGGAGAAGGGGGATCAAATTAAGGGGTGGATGAAATTAGAATTCCTTACCATATGAAAACTGAACTGACTACCGGTACTTTTCTTTTTTTCCTTTCTTTCTTTCTTTCTTTCTTTCTTTCTTTCTTTCTTTCTTTCTTTCTTTCTTTCTTTCTTTCCTTCCTTCCTTCCTTCCTTCCTTCCTTCTTTCTTTCTTTCTTTCTTTTTTTGATTAAGGAGGAAGACAATTGACTTCAGTTCAAGACTTTTAGTTTCACTTTTGTCTTGGATACATACAGTAAAATAAAATCAACTGAACAATAACTGGGAATCCTGTGCCTTTGAGATACAAGACAAAAATCTCTTTGATGACTCAGAATTTTTTTTCTTTTTTCTTTTCTTTTGCTTGACTTCCCTATTGTATGTTCATGAAAGCTGAAGTTTATTAGGTTTATTATAAATTGACTCAAGATTTTGTTTTGTTTTTTTCATTACTTCTTTGCACATAGATGTTATTTAAATTGTTCTACTTTGTCCTTTTTATCCTTTGTTTCTAGTGGAGCAGAATCTTAATTTTATGGGCAGTATCTTTTCATTAACTGATAGAAAATGGTCATCCTACGCAGAGTGGTGAATGGGCCTTTTTCTGGACGAAGGTCATATCTACTTGAAAGGACACAGTAAGTCCCTTGGAAGAAGCCTTGTTAATGAGGACTTAGCAATGGGTCATGAGATGGAAAGTGGGATCCTTTTACAATAATTGTATCAGATGCATTGTTAAGGCCAAGCTAGAGCTAACACTTTAAAACCTTGTCACATCATTAAAGAATTCCTGCACTAATGTGCGTTACCTTCTCACCCTACAGTATAGTGCTGTCTGAAGCAGAGTCAGGTCATCTTTTGAATGGATTTCAGCTCTGAACTATATCTATGTACATGAAAGAGAGGGAGAGAGAGGGGGGGGGAGGGAGGGAGGGAGAGAATCCAATGCCGCTCAAATGCTTCATAGTTTACTGTTGGGCCTTTTGTCTCAAATTAACAAAGTTGAACCTCAATTATTTATTCTAATCTACAGAACAGTATCAGTGATAACATTAATAATTTATTTTCCAGCAGAGAACTTAAATATGGACAAACTAAACTCAAATCTTCAGAAAAAAACATTTCTTGAGATTAGTATCAGGGTAAGTTCAAGGACCGGGCAGAAAAGATGGACAAAAAATGTAAAGTGCTGATGTCATGATCTTTGCTGTATAATGCAAGGTAGCCATGTCATTTTTATTTTATTAGACATTATTACAGCCTAAAGATTCCATCAGATATAAAGACATGCAATCACAAGATATTATTACAATGATTTATTTTACAATGAAGGAACGATCTATTCTAAGGCTGCTTTAAAGATAATCATTGTGTGGGAGATTAGGTGCCCTTACGTTAACAATCAAAAGTTAGTATCCAGACAAGAAACTTAGTAGGCATTTAGCCATATGCAAATTTTACATGAATCAGAATTCTTATTTTCTCTTTTGTGATATTAGGTAAGTGCCACTAACAGGCAAATCTTTAAACAATTATAGGGAGGGGACTAATGAGAATATTTGTACCTATAATGGTCTATTCTTCCTTTTTATATTTTACACAACATTCTCTGTGTAGTAAACATATTTAACTTCGATTAAGAGCAGCAGAATCTTCAAAGGAAAAATTTAAAAGACAAGATGGTGGAAGTAGTATCATAATCATAATAAATAATATCAAAAAACTGATAGGAAAATATGCTGGATAACTTCTCTGCCCTGCATTAGAATTGTTGGCTAGTCTATATTTTAGATCCTACCAAAGAAAATAAACACTTAGTCTTTGAGTGAGCTGAACATTGTGCTTTTAGTGGGGAACACCACATGATGTAGGATATGATATGATGTAGGAGAGATGTAGGAGATGACCAGGCTGAGTCCGAGGTCACCATCAGTCATGAGTCTCTTCACTCCCACAAGAGATCTAAATCCAGCCCACCTTGAATTCCATTGACTCTTATCTACCACCAATTTGCTTGTGCCATTAGTAGTTCAAATTCTTGTAGAGAGCTCAACTTTGCAATAAATCTTTATATCCATTTGAATTGGATCTCCTGGGCATTTGACATAAAGGTCTCCATATCAGTACAATGGCAATATGGAGGGCCTATCTTAGATGAAATCTTTGTTTTTAGACAGGGAAATTTAAAATTGATATATAAAAGAAGACCCAATTTGGTCTAGTGGTTAAAACATTTCAGGCTAGAAATCAAGGGGCTGTGAGTTCTAGTCCTGCCTTAGGCGTGAAAGCCGGCTGGGTGACTTTGGGCCAGTCACTCTTTCTCAGCCCAATCCACTTCACAAAGCTGTTGTGGGGAAAATTGGAGGAGGAAGAAGTATTAGGTATAGATAACCTTTATTGTCATTTTTTATTATAGGCACATTGGCCCACAGTATGTTCACCACCTTGAGTTATTTATAAAATAATAAAAGCGGGATGAAATCAGACAAAAATCCAAGCCCCGTTTCTTTTCTAGGTGTGACATGTTTTGCTTTATTGATACCTCCCCCTGTGGATAGGGGTCAAGAATCAGGATTGTTAAGATACTATGTGTTTCATTTAATGATCACAATTGGGACTGGCAACTTCATCACAAAGTGACCCAGTTGTTAAGTGAAACTTCACATAACTGCAATGGACTTATCAGAATGATCATTAAGCCAGATATCATGTGACCTCGATTTGTGATTTTGCGACTCACTCTCCATTGACTCTGCTTGTCGGAAGCTCGCTGTGAAGACACTGCAGATGCTGCAATGGTCATAAGCCTCCATCTGTTGCAAAATATTTGAATGTCAATCGTGTGACTGCAGGGATGCTGCAATGATCAAAAATTTGAGGACCAGAAGTAAAGTTAACTTTTTCATTCCATAATAACTTCAAATGGTCACTAAACAGAGCAATCATTAAGATCTTATCTTTAGCTCTAAACTTCACTGTTATCAGAATCATTTTATTACTTGTTTATTGATTCAGTTTATATCTCACTGCTCATTCAGAAACTCAAGGCAGCATTTCTTCTCCCAGTTTTCTCCACAGCAGCCATCCACTGAACTGTCTTATCCTATGAACGAACAGACCAAAATCATGTTGTAAGCTTCCAAAGCTAAGGGTGGATATGAAACTAATTCTCCCAGCACTAAAATGGTACTGAAACCTCTACAATACAATGTCATCTTGCAGTTAATGGTAGGCTTGGGTTTTGCTTTGGTGTTGCATATGTTAGAAATGGTTTTGATTATATGATAAGCTCAATTTTATCAATGTATTAAGATCTTTAATTTCAGGTGAACCATTTTGAGCTGGTAAAATGTTGGAACCATGTTAATTTTTTTTTCACCAAATGGCTGCCATGGGACAGTTTACTTTACTTGTTCTTACAATACCTCACAAGTTTCTTCCCACAAGGAAAACTGCTGATGTTGCACTCCCATCCCAGCTCCAGGGTTTGGTGCACTTCTGAACAAAATTACAGACAGAGTGATCTGCACCTTTTATTTTTATTTTCTAAGAAGGCCTATAAAGGCTATGTAGAGTTCCAGAAGCATTCTCAAATATATATATGACACTTTGGACCATGTTAGCGCATTATTCCTATTTTTATTCTTGATATAGTTTAACTAAAAGACTCTAAAAATAAACCCTAGATACAGCAGGAAGTCTGGAACACTTACTACAGGTAATCCCTGAGTTACGAACACTCACTTAACACTCATTCGAAGTTACTGTACATGATAAGCACCCCCTAGCGCTTATAAGCAAGTCCCAAAATTATGAATGTTGCTGCACCATGGCAGTCATTCACCCTTACGAGCGGTATGCAACAGTGGTATGCAACATTCACCCTGGTTATTCCCTCCCCACCCCTGTTCCGGGTCTCCCTAGGCACTACGCCTTCAATATTCACCCTGTGAAGATTGAGATCCTTCCTTTCTTGGCTGCTCCAGGTCTTCAGTGCATTCACAGAGAATGGAGACCTAAAGTAACGCAAGATTACGTGAGATCAGTGTCTTATACTCAGTCCCTCCGGAACCCCCGGACAAGGTAGTGATCCGGGAGGTACCGGAAGGGGTGGGACTTTATGGAGTATAAGTGAATTACTCAACACACGCAGAATTGCTCGTTCCCTAACTAGAGCAAACTCCATACCCTAAGTAAGAGTGCTCAAAAGCTCAATGCTTACCTTACCCGTTCGGGGTAATATGAGCATTGACGAGGACTACCTGTATTTGTGTTGTATTATTATAGTAATATATTAGGAAATATAGGCAAATCTATTACATGAGATGATTAATAAATTAAATATATATACATAAGTCTAACTAAATATGAACTTTTATTTGCTATGAATTTTATAAATGAGTTGTTTAGCTACAAAATTCAAGCTTATATTGTTTTTTTTTATTAAAACAATAATATAGAAGCCATGGTGACACAGTGGTTAGAGTGCAGTATTGCACTCTGCCCACTGCCAGGAGTTTGATTCTCACCGGCTCAAAGTTGACTCAGCCTTCCATCCTTCCAAGGTCGGTAAAATGAGGACCCAGATCGTTGGGGGTAAGAGGCTGACTCTGTAAAACCACTTAGAGAGAGCTGTAAAAGCATTGTGAAGTGGTATATAAGTCTAAGTGCTATTGCTATTAAACTACATTAGTTATCTTAGTGAGCTATACTTATCAGAGTTTTGATTGATAATTGGTAGGATTCCTTGCTATAACAGATAACTGGGATAAAAAAAGTGGAGGGAAATAACTTGTTCAGTCTTCCATAAGAAACACACATACACACATACACAAACACACAGAGAGAAACACATATGCATTGATATGAATTATTTAAGAGAGGCTATTCAGAGGTTAGTAGGTAAGAGAAGAAATGAAAAAGATCTGTCATTCAGTTACTCTACTAACATGAACCCAGTTTTCTTCATCATCTGGCTCAGAGGTCAAGTGTATGTTTAGCACACATCTGAAGTTTCCAGGGTGTTTTTCCCCCAAATACCTCCTGTTCACAAAGTTCAGGAAACAGAGCAGGAAAAAACCTCTGTGTCTAAGACTTATTGCTGGACAGATTACATAGGTGGAACAGTATATGATTCAACAGAAGATATCTTCATATGATCCATTTCAGTATTTGTTAGTTGCAATAGTTTACTATTTGAAAGTAAGTTGATAAGAAAACTCAAAGTACAGTTACAGTATTTTGTAGGTTAAGAATCTCATATACAGTAGGTCAAGTGAAAACATTCAGAATTTTTCCCAAGGAATTTCTTTGGGCCAAATTCCCAAGGCAGTAACAGTATTATATTGTATTATAATTTGAAGTGCAATCAAGTAAAGCTATGTTCAGCCTCATTGACTTCAATAGAACTTATTTAAGGAATAAAGGACTGCATCTTCACATATAGTATTTATGTATCTGTGAATGTATGTAAAACTGAAATCAATTTTCTGTATCAAAATTACACATGTAAACGTTTAAATAAAAATGGCTTTCCCATACAAAATTATAGCAGCTAATACTTCGTAAGAAGCAAGCTACGACTTCACTAGGGATTTCTGTATTTTGTGAATTTGGCACTGAAAATAATAATGGAAATATATTTTGTGCTGAAAAGATACAGTAAAATAAACTAGAGACTGAATTGTGAAATGAATATGAACACTAAAGGAGATTATAGATAGTCCTTGACTTACAATGACAATTGAGCCCAGAATTTTGGTCTCAAGTGGTTGCAATTGTTGTATGACAAATCACCATATGCCTGGACTCGATTTTATGACTGATTTTACAATGACTGTTAACCAAGTCACTGTGACCGTTAAGCAAATCACATGGTTGTTAAGCAAATCCAACGCCAGCTTATACGACGAGCGTTTTCTGCTTAAAAACAGCAAAACAATGTTGCAAACCTAATAATGTAACCAGGGATGCTGCAACTAGTCATAAATGCAAGTCGGTTGCCAAGCCCCCAAAATGCAATCACATGACCCCAAGGGTGTTGGGGCAGTCATAACTTTGAGGATGGGTCATAAGTAATTTTTTGCGTCTGTTGTACCTTCAGACTTTCATTAAGCAACTAGTCATATGTCAAGGACTACCTGTAAAATATTAATCTAACTATAGCCTTTTAGAAAGGAAAATTATTGAGGTAGCAAAGTACAAAAAAGGTGTAAAAATAACAGAAAAAGAATTTAAAATGTAAAAGCATGAGATAAGAAAAAAAAGGCAATATGGTTAAAATCATTTAAACTAACACCATGGTCTATGCCTCTTCATTTCTTTCTGTCAATATCTTTCTACAGTATTTTTGCAAAACATCTACACCTTCACCACATCTATCTACCACTTCCCTCATTGCCCTTAATGCTCTGGTTTGCACTCCACAGCAAGTATAGGAAGGGACATAACAGGAATATGAAGCTGAAGGCTAATTTTATACAGCCTTCAATCTTAAATTTCAAAAAGGGATTAGGTCAGATTTTTGCAGATTTCAGCCAGCAGAAAAGGAAGCAAAAAGAGGAAGAAAGAATAAATGGAACAGCAACGGGATGGTAGAAAGTGTGAGGTTAAGGAAATGTGGTGACGATGTAGATGTTTTTCAAGGAGAAGACGGGAAAAATAAGGAGAGGGCCAGAATAATCTTCTTGTTTACTGTTTATTCTGCCTTTATCTCCTGGGATTCAAGTTTACTCTTCATTGCACTGTGACTCCTACACATTCTCTGAACAATGGGACACTTGTAAGAGAGGAATTAGAAAACAAAAATCTCCATCCTTGCTTTAGATAATGATGGGAACTTGTTGCCTACCAGACCCTCAAGCCAGGAGAGGTTCACACAAAGCTCTTCTCTCAAAATTCTCCTTCTTCTGGCAAGAAGTGGAGAGATATGGCTGAAGGCCCCTCTTTGAAAAGAGAAGCACCTTGCAGGCAATCTCCAACAGATAAAAGCACTAGGCAGCTGGAGACCTTCTGGGTAAGAGGATCTAGGAGAGTTGCCTCCCATTTATGTTTTGGATTATACACTTCTGCAGACATGAAGAAATGGGGAACAGTGGCTTCTGTCTCCTCTTGACAAGAGAAATGGATTACTTCAGCAATAAGGCTTATGCACTGAGGCAGGCTTGGCTTCTTAAGCCCCACTCCATAAAATAAATCATCAGCATAATCAGATTGGGGGAGAGGGGCAATAGAATAGAATAGAGCTGGAAGGGATCTTGGAGGTCTTCTAGTCCAGCCCCTTGCTCAAGCAGGAAAACCTATACCATTTCAGACAAGTGACTGTCTAGTCTCTTCTTTAAAATCTCCAGGGATAGAGCGCCTATGACTTCTGAAGGCAAGCTGTTCCACTGGTTAATTGTCTTCACTGTTAGAAAGTTTCTCCTTAATTCCAAGTTGCTTCTCTCTTTGATCAGTTTCCAACCATTGTTTCTTGTCTTGCCCTCTGGCGCTTTGGAGAATAGTTTGACACCCTCTTCTTTGTGGCAGCCTCTCAAATACTGGAATACTGCTATCATGTTGCCCCTGTTTCTTCTTTTCTTTAGACTAGCCCAGTGATGGCGAACCTTTTAGAGACCGAGTGCCCAAACTGCAACCCAAAACCCACTTATTTATCGCTGGGTGCCAGGTGGGTGTGGCCCACTGGGTGGGCGTGGCTGTGGTGGTCATGGCAGATTGGGTGGGAGTGGCCAAAATGGGTGTGATCACCTTGATGTTGCTCGTGGGGAGGGACGCCTGTGGGGGCCGGGCAGGGTTGGGGGTCTCTGCCAGGTGGGGCGGTGGGCAAGAGGCTTGTCCTGTGGGGAGAGGTGAGGCAAAGTGAGGCAGGGCGGGGGTGCCATTGTCACAGGGCAAGGTGCGGCAGGGGCGGCTGCTGCCTGACACCATTGACCTCTGTACACAGAGGCCAGTGAGCACATGGGTGCTGGGATGCATCCGGCCATGTGGGACCTTGGCGAGTTAGCGGGCGGCTGGTTGAAGAGGGATGGTTGCCATCTCCAGGGCATGGCCTGTGTGCCCACAGAGAGGGCTCTGAGTGCCGCCTCTGGCACGCATGCCATAGGTTCGCCACCACTGCACTAGCCAAACTCAAGTCCTGCAGCCATTCTTCATATGTTTTAGTCTCCAGGCCTTCGATCATTTTAGTTGCTCTTTTCTGAACTTTTCCCAAGGTCTCAACATCTTTTTTGTAATATGGTGACCAAAATTGGTTGCAGTATTCCAGGTGTGGTCTCTCTAGGGTTTTATAAAGCAGTACTAATACTTCGCATCAGGGCTTATTTTTCTCATAGAATGCCCAGAATGGAGTTCCGGCACCTTTTTTGGGTGGAACTTTGTAGGGTAGGCAAGGCAGGTTGTATGACATGTGTGAGTTCCGGCACCTTTTTTTTTTTTTTTTAGAAAAAAAGCACTGCTTCGCATGATCTTGATTCAATGCCTCTGTTTATACAACCCAGGATTGTATTAGCTTTTTGGGCTGCTGCTGCACAATGCTGGCTCATAGTCAAGTGATTGTCCACTAGGACTCCAAGGTCCCTCTCACAGTTGCTGGTTTTGAGCCAGGTCTCGCCTAATCTGTACTTAAACATTTGATTTTTTTTCTGCCTAAATGTAAAACTTTGCTTTTCTCCACATTAAAACTCATTTTGTTGGATCGGGTCCATTGTTCAAGTTTATCAAGATCTTTTTGGATCTTCTGGGCTACTCCTGCCAGTTTGGTGTCATCTGCAAATTTGATGAGTTCCCTTTCTATTCCCTCATCTAAGTCACTGATGAAGATATTGAAGAGTACTGGGCCTATGATGGAACCTTGTAGTACCCCACTGCTTACTTCTCTCCATGTGGATGTAGTACCATTGAGAACTATTTGCTGAGTATGGTTTGTCAGCCAGCTACAGATCCATCTGATGGTGTTGTTATCTATCCCACCTTTTTCTAGCCTACTAAGCAGCAGGTTGTGGTCTACTTTATCAAAAGCCTTACTGAAGTCTATACTATGTGCACAACATTTCACTGGTCTACAAATTTAGTATGAAATGAATGAAATAAGATTAGTTTGGCATGATCTGTTTTTGACAAACCCATGCTGGCTACTGGTTATAACTTTGTTTGCTTCTAGTTGTTTACAGACCTGTTTTTTTATTATCTTTTCCAGGATCTTCCCAGGTATTGATGTTACACTGATTGGTCTGTAGTTTCCTGGGTCTGTTTTTTTTTTTCCTTTCTTGAAGATGGGAACCACATCAGACCTATTCCAATCCTCAAGTACTTCCCTGGTGCTCCAGGATTTTTGAAAGATATGGTACAATGGTTCTGAGATAACATGCATGCACATGCATGCACACCTGCATGCCTGTGTGTGTGCGTGCACATACACACCATGATCATCGGTTGCATTTATAATAATAATAATAATGATAAAGTTGGAAGGGACCTTGGAGGTCATCTAGTCCAACCTCCTGCTCAGGCAGGAAACCCTATACCATTTCGGACAAATGGCTGTCCAGTTTCTTCTTTAAAACTTCCAGCGTTGGCGCATTCACCGCTTCTGGAGGCAGGTTGTTCCACTGGTTAATTGTTCTAACTGTCAGGAAGTTTCTCCTTAGTTCTAGGTTGCTTTTCTCTTTGATTAGTTTCCACCCATTGCTACTTGTCCTGCCTTCAGGCGCTTTGGAGAATAGCCTGACTCCCTCTTCTTTGTGGCAGCCCCTGAGATATTGGAACACTGCTATCATGTCCCCCCTCGTCCTTCTCTTCGTTAAACTAGACATACCCAATTCCAGCAACCGTTCCTTATATGTTTTAGCCTCCAGTCCCCTAATCATCTTTGTTGCTCTTCTCTGTACTCNATGAGTCAGGGAGGCCTTGGGGGCCTGTTCCATCACTAGGCCCTCCATGGCCTTCCCCACCCTGAAATACCTCATATTCACTTAATGAGTTGTGTGCGTCTTAACGAGCAAGGGATTGATCTCGTTTGAGGTATGGGATTCATTCTCACGAGTTTTCGAGTTACGAATGGAATGGGCAAGCCCCATTATACTCGTAACTTGAGGACTACCTGTATTTGTGTTGTATTATTATAGTAATATATTAGGAAATATAGGCAAATCTATTACATGAGATGATTAATAAATTAAATATATATACATAAGTCTAACTAAATATGAACTTTTATTTGCTATGAATTTTATAAATGAGTTGTTTAGCTACAAAATTCAAGCTTATATTGGTTTTTTTTATTAAAACAATAATATAGAAGCCATGGTGACACAGTGGTTAGAGTGCAGTATTGCACTCTGCCCACTGCCAGGAGTTTGATTCTCACCGGCTCAAAGTTGACTCAGCCTTCCATCCTTCCAAGGTCGGTAAAATGAGGACCCAGATCGTTGGGGGTAAGAGGCTGACTCTGTAAAACCACTTAGAGAGAGCTGTAAAAGCATTGTGAAGTGGTATATAAGTCTAAGTGCTATTGCTATTAAACTACATTAGTTATCTTAGTGAGCTATACTTATCAGAGTTTTGATTGATAATTGGTAGGATTCCTTGCTATAACAGATAACTGGGATAAAAAAAGTGGAGGGAAATAACTTGTTCAGTCTTCCATAAGAAACACACATACATACATACACAAACACACAGAGAGAAACACATATGCATTGATATGAATTATTTAAGAGAGGCTATTCAGAGGTTAGTAGGTAAGAGAAGAAATGAAAAAGATCTGTCATTCAGTTACTCTACTAACATGAACCCAGTTTTCTTCATCATCTGGCTCAGAGGTCAAGTGTATGTTTAGCACATATCTGAGGTTTCCAGGGTGTTTTTCCCCCAAATACCTCCTGTTCACAAAGTTCAGGAAACAGAGCAGGAAAAAAACCTCTGTGTCTAAGACTTATTGCTGGACAGATTACATAGGTGGAACAGTATATGATTCAACAGAAGATATCTTCATATGATCCATTTCAGTATTTGTTAGTTGCAATAGTTTACTATTTGAAAGTAAGTTGATAAGAAAACTCAAAGTACAGTTACAGTATTTGGTAGGTTAAGAATCTCATATACAGTAGGTCAAGTGAAAACATTCAGAATTTTTCCCAAGGAATTTCTTTGGGCCAAATTCCCAAGGCAGTAACAGTATTATATTGTATTATAATTTGAAGTGCAATCAAGCAAAGCTATGTTCAGCCTCATTGACTTCAATAGAACTTATTTAAGGAATAAAGGACTGCATCTTCACATATAGTATTTATGTATCTTTGAATGTATGTAAAACTGACATCAATTTTCTGTATCAAAATTACACATGTAAACGTTTAAATAAAAATGGCTTTCCCATACAAAATTATAGCAGCTAATACTTCATAAGAAGTAAGCTATGACTTCACTGGGGATTTCTTTATTTTGTGAATTTGGCACTGAAAATAATAATGGAAATATATTTTGTGCTGAAAAGATAAAATAAACTAGAGACTGAATTGTGAAATGAATATGAACACTAAAGGAGATTATAGATAGTCCTTGACTTACAATGACAATTGAGCCCAGAATTTTGGTCTCAAGTGGTTGCAATTGTTGTATGACAAATCACCATATGCCTGGACTCGATTTTATGACTGCTTTTACAATGACTGTCACTGTGACCGTTAAGCAAATCACATGGTTGTTAAGCAAATCCAACGCCAGCTTATACGACGAGTGTTTTCTGCTTAAAAACAGCAAAACAATGTTGCAAACCTAATAATGTAACTAGGGATGCTGCAACTAGTCATAAATGCAAGTCGGTTGTCAAGCCCCCAAAATGCAATCACATGACCCCAAGGGTGTTGGGGCAGTCATAACTTTGAGGATGGGTCATAAGTAACTTTTTGCGTCTGTTGTACCTTCAGACTTTCATTAAGCAACTAGTCATATGTCAAGGACTACCTGTAAAATATTAATCTAACTATAGCCTTTTAGAAAGGAAAATTATTGAGATAGCAAAGTACAAAAAAGGTGTAAAAATAACAGAAAAAGAATTTAAAATGTAAAAGCATGAGATAAGAAAAAAAGGCAATATGGTTAAAATCATTTAAACTAACACCATGGTCTATGCCTCTTCATTTCTTTTTGTCAATATCTTTCTACAGTATTTTTGCAAAACATCTACACCTTCACCACATCTATCTACCACTTCCCTCATTGCCCTTAATGCTCTGGTTTGCACTCCACAGCAAGTATAGGAAGGGACATAACAGGAATATGAAGCTGAAGGCTAATTTTATACAGCCTTCAATCTTAAATTTTAAAAAGGGATTAGGTCAGATTTTTGCAGATTTCAGCCAGCAGAAAAGGAAGCAAAAAGAGGAAGAAAGAATAAATGGAACAGCAACGGGATGGTAGAAAGTGTGAGGTTAAGGAAATGTGATGACGATGTAGATGTTTTTCAAGGAGAAGACGGGAAAAATAAGGAGAGGGCCAGAATAATCTTCTTGTTTACTGTTTATTCTGCCTTTATCTCCTGGGATTCAAGTTTACTCTTCATTGCACTGTGACTCCTACACATTCTCTGAACAATGGGACACTTGTAAGAGAGGAATTAGAAAACAAAAATCTCCATCCTTGCTTTAGATAATGATGGGAACTTGTTGCCTACCAGACCCTCAAGCCAGGAGAGGTTCACACAAAGCTCTTCTCTCAAATGCTCCTTCTTCTGGCAAGAAGTGGAGAGATATGGCTGAAGGCCCCTCTTTGAAAAGAGAAGCACCTTGCAGGCAATCTCCAACAGATAAAAGCACTAGGCAGCTGGAGACCTTCTGGGTAAAAGGATCTAGGAGAGTTGCCTCCCATTTATGTTTTGGATTATACACTTCTGCAGTCATGAAGAAATGGGGAACAGTGGCTTCTGTCTCCTCTTGACAAGGGAAATGGATTACTTCCGCAATAAGGTTTATGCACTGAGGCAGGCTTGGCTTCTTAAGCCCCACTCCATGAAATAATTCATCAGCATAATCAGATTGGGGGAGAGGGGCAATAGAGTAGAATAGAGCTGGAAGGGATCTTGGAGGTCTTCTAGTCCAGCTCCTTGCTCAAGTAGGAGAACCTATACTATTTCAGACAAGTGACTGTCTAGTCTCTTCTTTAAAATCTCCAGGGATAGAGCACCTATGACTTCTGAAGACAAGCTGTTCCACTGGTTAATTGTCTTCACTGTTAGAAAGTTTCTCCTTAATTCCAGGTTGCTTCTCTCTTTGATCAGTTTCCAACCATTGTTTCTTGTCTTGCCCTCTGGTGCTTTGGAGAATAGTTTGACACCCTCTTCTTTGTGGCAGCCCCTCAAATACTGCTATCATGTTGCCCCTGTTTCTTCTTTTCTTTAGACTAGCCCAGTGATGGCAAACCTTTTAGAGACCGAGTGCCCAAACTGCAACCCAAAACCCACTTATTTATCGCCGGGTGCCAGGTGGGCGTGGCCCACTGGGTGGACGTGGCTGTGGTGGTCATGGTAGATTGGGTGGGAGTGGCCAAGATGGGCGTGATCACCTTGATGTTGCTCGTGGGGAGGGACGCCTGTGGGGGCCGGGCAGGGTTGGGGGAGATCAGGGGGTCTCTGCCAGGTGGGGCGGTGGGCAGGAGGCTCGTCCTGTGGGGAGAGGTGAGGCAAGGTGAGGCAGGGTGGGGTGCCGTTTTCACAGGGCAAGGTGTGGCAGGGGCGGCTGCTGCCTGACACCATTGACCTCTGTACACAGAGGCCAGTGAGCACATGGGTGCTGGGATGCATCCAGCCATGTGGGACCTTGGTGAGTTAGCGGGCGGCTGGTTGAAGAGGAATGGTTGCCATCTCCAGGGCATGGCCTGTGTGCCCGCAGAGAGGGCTCTGAGTGCCGCCTCTGGCACACATGCCATAGGTTCGCCACCACTGCACTAGCCAAACTCAAGTCCTGCAGCCATTCTTCATATGTTTTAGTCTCCAGGCCTTTGATCATTTTAGTTGCTCTTTTCTGAACTTTTTCCAAGGTCTCAACATCTTTTTTGTAATATGGTGACCAAAATTGGTTGCAGTATTCCAGGTGTGGTCTCTCTAGGGTTTTATAAAGCGGTACTAATACTTCGCATCAGGGCTTTTTTTTCTCATAGAATGCCCAGAATGGAGTTCCGGCACCTTTTTTGGGTGGAACCTTGTAGGGTAGGCAAGGCACGTTGTATGACATGTGTGAGTTCTGGCACCTTTTTTTTTTTTTTAGAAAAAAAGCACTGCTTCGCATGATCTTGATTCAATGCCTCTGTTTATACAACCCAGGATTGTATTAGCTTTTTGGGCTGCTGCTGCACAATGCTGGCTCATAGTCAAGTGATTGTCCACTAGGACTCCAAGGTCCCTCTCACAGTTGCTGGTTTTGAGCCAGGTCTCGCCTAATCTGTACTTAAACGTTTGATTTTTTTTTCTGCCTAAATGTAAAACTTTGCTTTTCTCCACATTAAAACTCATTTTGTTGGATCGGGTCCATTGTTCAAGTTTATCAAGATCTTTTTGGATCTTCTGGACTACTCCTGCCAGTTTGGTGTCATCTGCAAATTTGATGAGTTCCCTTTCTATTCCCTCATCTAAGTCACTGATGAAGATATTGAAGAGTACTGGGCCTATGATGGAACCTTGTAGTACCCCACTGCTTACTTCTCTCCATGTGGATGTAGTACCATTGAGAACTACTTGCTGAGTATGGTTTGTCAGCCAGCTACAGATCCATCTGATGGTGTTATCTATCCCACCTTTTTCTAGCCTACTAAGCAGCAGGTTGTGGTCTACTTTATCAAAAGCCTTACTGAAGTCTATACTATGTGCACAACATTTCACTGGTCTACTAATTTAGTATGAAATGAATGAAATAAGATTAGTTTGGCATGATCTGTTTTTGACAAACCCATGCTGGCTACTGGTTATAACTTTGTTTGCTTCTAGTTGTTTACAGACCTGTTTTTTTATTATCTTTTCCAGGATCTTCCCAGGTATTGATGTTACACTGATTGGTCTGTAGTTTCCTGGGTCTGTTTTTTTTTCCTTTCTTGAAGATGGGAACTACATCAGCCCTATTCCAATCCTCAAGTACTTCCCTGGTGCTCCAGGATTTTTGAAAGATATGGTACAATGGTTCTGAGATAACATGCATGCACATGCATGCACACCTGCATGCCTGTGTATGTGCGTGCACACACACACCATGATCATCGGTTGCATTTATAATAATAATAATGATGATAAAGTTGGAAGGGACCTCGGAGGTCATCTAGTCCAACCTTCTGCTCTGGCAGGAAACCCTATACCATTTCGGACAAATGGCTGTCCAGTTTCTTCTTAAAAACTTCCAGTGTTGGCGCATTCACCGCTTCTGGAGGCAGGTTGTTCCACTGGTTAATTGTTCTAACTGTCAGGAAGTTTCTCCTTAGTTCTAGGTTGCTTTTCTCTTTGGTTAGTTTCCACCCATTGCTTCTTGTCCTGCCTTCAGGCGCTTTGGAGAATAGCCTGACTCCCTCTTCTTTGTGGCAGCCCCTGAGATATTGGAACACTGCTATCATGTCCCCCCTCGTCCTTCTCTTCGTTAAACTAGACATACCCAATTCCAGCAACCGTTCCTTATATGTTTTAGCCTCCAGTCCCCTAATCATCTTT
>NW_015387118.1:0-9586 GCF_001527695.2 Protobothrops mucrosquamatus
CCTATTTTATGTGATAGTTTCTTTGTGTTATGCTTTAATCCAGGTGGACAATGAACACCTCTCCCATTTTTGTCACTCATGAACCCGTCCCCGCAAGAGTAACATTAAAGCAAGTATTAAAATGGTTACTTTGAGTATCACAATATTTTGTTCCTTTTCACAATAAGGCTTAAAATTGGTGAATTGGGGTTATTTTGATCTTAATATTGACTGTTGCTTAATTTATTGGAAAGGACCTGGGTGCCTTCCATGCATAAGATAGGTAATAAGAGTAAGAGACAGGTAGTCCTTGACTTACAATCACAACTGAGCCCCAAATCTCTATCACTAAGTGATGCAGTTGTTAAATGAATTTTGCCCCGTTTTACCTTTTTGCCACAGTTGTTAAATGAATCACTACGGTTGTTAAGTGAATCACATGGTCATTAAACCAATCTGACTTCCCCCATCGACTTTGTTTGTCGGAAGCTGGCTGGGAAAGTTACAAATGGTGATCACATGACCCCGGGACAGTGCAACTGTCATAAACACATGCCAGTTGCCTAGCGGCCAAATTCTGATCACATGACCATGGGGTGCTACAACGGTCGTAAGGGTGAAAAACTGTCATAATTCACTTTTTTCAATGCCGTTGTAACTTTGAAGGGTCAGTAAATGAATGGTTGTAAGCTAAGGACTACCTGTATTCACACTGAAGCTGAATCTGTGACAAGATTGGCATGCACATTTAATCAGCTGGTCCGTTCGTGCATCACTTAGTGGCTTTGATCTCCAAATTACACTACTGAATTCAAACTCACCTCACATCACAAACTTTTTAACAGCATATGTTCATACATCCCCTAAAAGCCATTTGTACCTGACTAAGAAGTAAGTGGTTACGCCAATTAAAGCCACCAGAAGAACACCAGCCGTGGTAGATACTCCTATGATGATGGCCATGTAATCTGAGAAGAGATTTCAAAATTATCATGCCTATATGCAATCTTCCTTTATTGTCAAGCTAAAAAGAATTATAAAATGAAAACAACAGATATTTTAAGAACAGTGAGGGCAGCAATGTGTCTGAGATCCACTACATACCCTTATTTTGCATTGTTACAAATAAAGAATAGAATGTAACTTCTCCTATCGCCTCTTGTGCTTTTATTTCTTGTCTTGTTTTTTCTAATCTCTCCCCTGTTCTTTTTTATTTTTTTTAATTATCCTAGTTTTCCATTTTATATTGTCTCTGTACAGAAGGGTTTCTTACTTTGGATTGGATAGGGAGAAAGTAACAGGAATTCACCTGTGTTTATCGAATCATAACTTGAAGGGAGACAATTAAAGGTGATTGATTGCTTGATTTAATCCAAATTGATTTGATTGTGCCTTGTCCCTAGGAATTTTTGATTCCTCTTGTTCTTTGGAAAAAGTGAATGGGAAGGAAATGAAGAAAGAAACCATCACACTAGCACAACAAAAGAAAAGAGGAATAGCTTTTTATATTAAAATGACAATGAACCCCAAACAAATCTATGAAAATGAAGAGGGGAGAAATAATGATAAATCAAAAACAGATACTGATGGTAGCAATATTTGCACCTAACAACAAACAAGAAGAATTTTATCAAAAATTACATAAAAAAATAGTCGAATTGGAATATCAAAATATTTGCTTAATGGGAGACTTTAATGCAATTGTAGATGGGAAGCTGGAGTACAGAAGTAGCAAAATAGGGAAAAAAGAAAGGAATACACTGCCTAAGACTTTTTTTTAAAATGGCAGAAGAAATCTGTATACAGGATATATGGAGGGAAAAGAACCCCAAAAAATCTCAATATACATTCTACTCAAACAGGCACAAATCATGATATAGTATTCTAGACTTGAAATGATATGGATATCCCCTGAATTAAGCATGATTATACAAGGGGTCGAGATAGAAACCAATATATGGGCAGACCATAATCCGATAAAGATGATTTGGAGAGGAGCTAAGAAAAAATTAAGATGGTCTTTGAATCAATCTTTATTGAAAGAGAAAGACTGTATACAAATAGCAACAAAGGAAATGGATTTTTTCTTTAAAATAAACAAAAAAGAAGAGACATTGCTTCAAAATGTGTGGGATAGAGCCAAAGCATATTTTAGAGATCTGGCTATAACTTACATGGCGAAAAAGGATAAAGAAAAAAACAACAACAAACGAAGTTAAAGGAAGAATTTACAAAATTGGAATCAGAACTACAAAGAGATCCACAAAAGAAAACTCTTAAAAAACAAATGAAAATAATAAAACATAAATTAAATTTAGTAGAGGCTGAAAAAATGGCCCAACAAATTAAAAGGGCAAAAGAAAACTTTTTTGAAAATGCTAATAAATTGGGTAGGTGGTTAGCATACAAATTGCAAAAAGAAGGAGAGAAAAAATTGATAAACAAATTGCAAGATTCAAAAGGCGATTTACAATTCCAAAATGACATAATTAAAAAAATAATCAAAGACTTTTATGAGACACTTTATAACACAGAAGAAACTTCTCAAGAAAAAAAATAAAGCAATACATAAAAAAGCTGACTTACCAAAAATTTCAGAGAACATCCAAAGCATGCTAAATGAAAAAATATTGGTGATGGAGGTAACGGAGGCCATAGAAAGGCAAAAAATGACAAGACTCCGGGCTCAGATGGGCTACCCACAGAGTTTTTAAAATGCCTACAAGATATATTAAGCCCAGTAATGAAAGAACTGTGTAATTAGGTACTCTTAGAGGCTAAAATACCAAATACTTGGATAGAAGCCAACATTACTTTAATACTCAAAGAAGATTCAGACTTGACACAGATAAAGAACTATAGACCAATATCCCTATTAAATGTGGTCTATAAAATTTTTGTTTCAATAATAGCGGAAAGATTGACGAGATTTTTGATTGAATTTATACATACAGACCAACATGGATTTTTATCTAAGAGACAAATAAAAAATAATTTAAGAATGATTTTAGATACTTTGGAGTACTATGAAATGCACCAAGGGAAGCAGATGGCGCTAATATTCCTAGATGCACAGAAGGCTTTTGATAATGTAAATTAGCAATTTTTTATTCAACAACTAAATGAAATGGGCTTTGGAGAAAACTTTATAAATATAATTAAAACAATTTTTCATAGACAAACAGCTAAAGTAATCGTAAATGAAGATTTTACAGAAAATTTTAATATTAAAAAAGGCACAAGACAAGGATGTCCATTACTCCCATTATCATTTATATTAACACTGGAAGTATTGAATAGAAATATTAGGCAAGATTCAGATATTAAAGAAATGGAGATAAGAGATGAAAAATACAAACTACAAGCATTCGTGGATGACTTGGTTTTTATATTTATATTATATTTATATTTATATTATATTATATATTAGCTTCTGAAAAGATAGAAGAATTTGGAGGAGTGGCAACACTGAAAATAGAGAAAAGACCAAAGTGATAACCAAAAACATTACAGATAAACAAAAAAAATCAACTGTCAGAAAAAACAGATCTTCAAATAGTTAAGAAAGTTAAATACTTGTGGACAGTGGTGGGATTCAGCCAGTTCGCACCAGTTCAGTAGAACCGGTAGCTAATTTTTTTGTTGCCCAGGCCCAGAATGGACTTCCGGAAGTGGCATCCACACAGAGAACCGGTTGTTCACATATTTGAATCCCACCACTGCTTGGGGATACATTTAACAACAAAATGTGCAACAATAAAAAAAAAAGACAACTATGTAAAATTATTAAAACAAATAAAACTAAACTTGGGAAAATGAAAAAATCTACAATTTTCAATGTTAGGGAGAATAGCAACGGTGAAGATGAATATTTTACCAAAATTACTCTTTTTATTTCAAACAATACCTATAAAACTGGAAAAAAATTCTTTGATGACCTAAATACATTGATCTTGAAATTTATTTGGCAAGGAATAAAAAGACAGAATTAGATTGAAAATGCTACAAAAAGCGAAAGAAAATGGAGGATTTGGGCTCCCAGATTGGGCTTTATACTATCAAGCATTTGTATTAACATGGTTAAAAGAATGGATAACCCTTAGATATAAAAGATTACTATACCTAGAAGGGCATGACCTACAACTTGGATGGCATGCCTTCCTATGATATGAGAAAAATAAAATACATAGATACTTTCAAAACCACTATATAAGAAACACACTTCTTCTAGAATGGGAAAGGTAAAAGCGAAAAATTATATGAAAATACCTGGATGGCTTTCAACAATGGAAGCATTTGCTCACCCAAACCTAATTAACTATGAGAAAATTGTGACTTATAAAGACATTTTGAATATTGAAGGGAAACTAAAATCTAGACAAGAACTGGAAGAACAGGGTATTGATCTACCATGGTGGCTGCACCTGCAAATTCGAACGAGATATGAAAAAGATGCTAAACCATCTGGATTTTATAAAGAACAGACAGAATTTGACCAGTTACTATTGGCATCAGATGAAAAATTGATTAAGAAATTGTATAAGTATATGTTAAGTTTAAAGATGGAAGAGGAACAAGTTAAAGAAACAATGATATCATGGGCAAAAAAATTTGGACATAACGCAATATTAATAAAATATTGTTTTTTAAAAAAGAAAGAAACCATCTCTGAGATACAATATAAGCAAAAAAAATTCCCGATTTGAAGATGTATGGAAGGAGACGGAAATTCAAATTTTTATCAGCTGATAAGCATAATCACCTAGGTATATTCATAGAAGGATTTCTTTATTTCATTAGCAAGCACTAGCCTCTTGGGAATCAGAGGCTGTTTGGAAAGAAAGAAAGAAAGAAAGAAAGAAAGAAAGAAAGGAAGGAAGGAAGGAAGGAAGGAAGGAAGGAAGGAAGGAAGGAAGGAAGGAAGGAAGGAAGGTAGGTAGGTAGGTAGGTAGGTAGGTAGGTAGGTAGGTAGGTAGGTAGGTAGATAGATAGATAGATAGATAGATAGATAGATAGATAGATAGATAGATAGATAGATAGATAGATAGATAGATAGATAGATGTGGGAAATTTAATTGAAAGTAAACCAAATGTAAAGTGCCAACAAAAGTGGGAAAAAGAAGAGCCTTGTGTTAAATTGAGTGTAAAATGTGATTGCCAAACTTTGCCACTGAACCCAATCACATGAAATTGGTTGCATTCTATAACTTTTATAACATAAAAAACTATCCTGAAGTGAAATATACTGTTTATTTCAAAATAACACTTCCTATTCCCACTCTATGAGGGAAACAAGAAATTTTAAAACAAAGCTAAACCAAGAAATGAACAAATCTTTCTCCTGGAAAAAAAACAACCTTTTGTTTTGTGGAAAGAGCTTCCACAGAACACCACTTTGTTATGATCATCTTAGGAAACACAAAATCCATTATTACACTTTGGTAGCAGGATTCTTTTTGGAAAGCTTAGATGCCTTAGAATATCCGAGTCCTTTGCTCCAGCATTGATAAATTTAAGCTGTGGCATGTGGGTATGCTCAAAGAATTTATTTGGTCCTGAGCAAAGCATAAATAGTAAATACCTTTTTGAAGTTCTTCATAATATATATTTATGAGATATTGCAACAGAGATGTTCTACAAAGGAAATTGAAATGGTACAGTGCAACACAGGGGTGTCCATAGAAGCTTACTGTTTTCATTAGAAAGATAAAAGCAGTGGTATTTTACTGCAAGATCTGCCTCTTTCATACATGAATGTGGTATCACAATGCACATACAAATGCACTCCACTACACTCACATCCACTGCAAATGATGCCTATGGAAAATATAACCTTACAAATGGCAGTTTTCAGTGTGGACCTGGTCCAGAAATGGTTCTATATCTATGTCTGTATGTGATATTTCTCCTTATGTTTTCTCAAACAATAGAAGTTGCATTTCTGGACTTTTCTGATAGAACTTATATTATAGATGGTCTACCATAATTTTTTTCCTAGAAATAATTTCCAGTGTTTAATAAAATATTCTTCTTGTAATACATACTGTCTTGGCAGTCTTCTCCAGAAAACCCAATGCTACACCTAAAAGCAAACACAAAGTATCATTGTGACTAATTGAATAAAATATATAATGATGTACCAAGAATTCTCCCATGCTGGTAGTCCTCAGCTTACAACCAGTTGCTTTGTGACCTTTCGAACTTATAACAGACCTCAAATAGATACTTATGGCTCAAATTCCATGGCTGCCCAGCCTGGTGGTCACACCATTGCTTTTACAACCCCCACTTTCACTTAACAAATGTCACAAAAAGTGTTGTAAAATTGTATCAGTCATGTGGATGCTTTAACTTACGACCATAAAGACATATAGTGGAAATTCCAGACTCCATTATGGTCATAGGTCGAGGACCACCTGTACAAGGATTGTTTTATTTATAGTGGGAGAACATATCTTAGTAACTTAGGAACACAATGTTTTTTCTATATCTTAGATGAGCTTTTTTTCTTTTCCTATAATCAGTGGTGGGATTCAAATCTCTGAACAACTGGTTCTCTGCATGGATGCAGGCCTGGGCCTCTGAGGCCTAGAACGGACTTCCCAAAGTGGCATCCCTGCACTTCCGGCGGGCCGATCTAGGCCTGGGATGCCTCCTCCAGGCCTCCCAAGCCTAGAACAGACTTCGGGAAGCGGTGTGCATTCAGCGGTGTGCATTCAGACGGTTCTCTGAACTGAACAAAATTTAGCTACTGGTTCTGCCAAACCGGTGCAAACGGCTGAATCCCATCACTGTCTATAATGCATATGTTGCTATCATGACAGCCTAAACTGGCTCCCCACATGTCTCTCTGCCGCTAATGTCTGCTTAGGAAAGGCTAGCAATTCATGAATCACCCCATGCCCTCATGTCATTTTGGCAGAGCAATCAAACACTGATCTGCACAAGGGGCGGCAGGTAGCCAAGCTTGGTGGTTCCTGGAAAACCAACAGGCCTAAATCTCTTTCTCACTAGGAAACCAAAGGGGAATCCCAGGGCTACGAAGGAAGTCAGGGAAAAAGAGCAATGACAACTGACATGGGCAGCTCCACCCATTCTCGTGGAATGAAGATACATGGGAGGGGGGATGGTTTCTTAACCACATACTTACGCTTCACATTCTCCATCCTTTTCCTCGAAATTCTGCAGACATCGGCATTGAGGGAAAAGACCTGCTTTCATGAGACAGAATCTATTGTTTGCTGCAGAACAGCTGCTGTTACAAACTGCAATCGGGAGGGGAGGAAGAGATAATAATTTAGGATTAGCAAAGCATTGACTGAAGATAGCAGATTATATAAGAACCAGAGCAATGCAATGGCAGTCCAGTGGTTCCTTTAAATAAGAAGGACTGACTTTGGAAGAGCAGTTGAAAGGAAAGCTGCAAATACAGTAAGAATCTGGCTTATCCACTGCTCTTTTCACTTGGAACCTGCTGACTGAGTCACTCGGTCATAGGATGTCTGCTACTGCTTTTTCTTTTTGTAGAGGAGATGGGTAGCTTAGGAACATAAGCAATAACTGATGCCCATTGCTATTCTATTAAGGTGACCAACCGTCCTCCTTTAGGGAGGACAGGCCTCCTTTTGTGAGTTCTGTACTCCCTCAAAAAGTCTCCTCCTACATGTCCTCCTTTTCGATATTTGAAGACTAATCTGCAGGGCTTTTTTTTCTCATAGAATGCTCAGAACGGCATTCCGGCACCTTTTTTGATGGTTTTTTTTTTCAACTTTTGCATGAACTGTGCTACTCCCCCTATTGCCTTTCGAAAGCCAATAGGAATTGCTGCTGAGTGCGCCAAAACACCTGGCAGGCAAACTTTGCACATGTAAGTTGTCTGCAGCAAAAGCGAATTGGCAGGAACTTTGCACCCCTCCCTGCTACCCAACTACACCATCTCCTAGTTAGTCCCGAAGATACCTGGAGGAGACTGGAGCGGCGATGCCACAATAACTTTCTCTTGATCTACGGCCCTGCTAGGGCAATAATGGTTGCGGGTGCAAAAGGCAGGGGGGCAGGGCTGCTGCGGGTAGGGGTGTGAGGGGCAGCGGTGGCCGGCTGCCCCGTGCTGTGGGAGCTGCTCTACATGGGGCCGCTCTACACGGGGCTGCGCAGGGTGGGCGGTGGTGCTGGCGGGGCGGCTGCAGGCGGGGTGTGTCAACGGCAGGCTGCTTCCCGGGGCTGGAGCCAGCACAGCTGGTGCTTTGGGAGCCGTGGGGCCCACTCTACACGGCAGGGCAGCAGTGCTGGCGGGGCAGCTGCAGGCGGGGGCGCAGCATGTAAGCATAATTACAATATAAAATGTTATTGTTACAAATGTTTTTTATTATGCATTTATCATATTATAGTGTATTCTGTATTATTGTTGCAATGAATAAAATGTTTCTTTTATTTACGATATTTTTTTCTTCAATTTATTTGTGTCCTCCTTTTCATTGTAAAAACGTTGGTCACCTTAATTCTATTCACATATATTTTTAAAGGAAGAAACAATAGCAAAAGTTCTGCTATTTTTATAACAACTGGTAATGGTCTTTTGACTATGGGAAATGATATAGGCTGATGAGCACGCTGGCTGAGGAGTTCTGGGAGTTGAAGTCCACAAATCATAAAAGGTCCAAGTTTGAAGACCCCTGATATAGGCCATGGTTAGTCAACCCCTGGCACAGCAGATGTCACTAAATCACAATTCTCAGCATCTGTAACCATGAGCCATGTATTTCTAGGGCTGCTAGGAACTGAAAGTCAGCAACAGCTGGAACACCACCCTGGCATTAGTAGCAATTCACAGTCAACTGATCACATACAAGTGGTAATGTCATCACACAATTGCTGCTCTTACAGAAGGCACATAATTCATGCCATTTGCATAAAAAAGTCACATTAGTGTCATTATTTATCTCCTCTGTGGAAGCTCCTGACTCCATATGCCTTAAAATTCAGAGGAAATGTAAAAAAAAAAATGTCCTGTTATTTTAAGGTGAGTGGATTGCATGAACCAATTAATTCTAATTCTAATTTATTCAATAAACCATACATGTCCAAGTCTCCCATCAAGTGAAGTTAGGAAGAGAGCTACAAAGGAGAGAACTTTCTCAACTGTGGTGTCCTCTTCACCCAATTCCCTTTCTCTGAAGGCCCACTACTACTTTGGTATAATTTCATTGTCTACTTGAGGCATCTCCTCTCCGGATAAGCCTTTTTAAAAAACATATGTACCATATTTACCCCATAGGAAGAGGAGGATTTTTTTCACAGATAAATTACCTGTGAATAATTAAGAATGCACTTTATGTTCATTATTACAAAGAGTTGGAACATGGATTCTCTGAAGGCTGCTCTTTGCTTGAGTCTTGGCGGAACTGAACCTTTTCTATGACTACTAAACAAGCTTCTTTCTTCTCCCTTTTCTCTGCCCAGTTACTTCTTTTTTCACCTCCAGCAGTATAAATACAAAAGAGGCCTTGATCTTTAGCCTTTAAAAAATCTGGCCAGAGTCCACTGCTTGGATGGTGTATGCATGCACCATTGGAGGATACGTTGCACAAGTGAACTGAATGGAGATTCG